>NW_025335684.1:15370872-15377858 GCF_004798865.1 Varanus komodoensis
CGCGGCGCGGCCGGCCGGCGAGCCCGCAGAGGCCGCCGGGCAGCGCGCCGCGGAAGGGCGCGAACCGCTGGGGCAGCCCGCTGAGGGCCGCCGCGGAAGGCTGGGCCGAGTCGCCGGGCGCGAGGGGCCCCTCCCCGGGGGGCTTCCGCGAGGAGCGCTGGAGCAGCCCGGAGCGGCGGGGGAGTCAGCAGCGGCTGCCCTCGCCCCCCGGCAGAAGGCGGCCGATCGGGCAGGGCAGCGGCGAGAGGACGACCAAGCAGCGCAGCCTCAGCGGCGACCACGGGGGCTGGGACAGCCCCACACGGGAGGCCAGGCAGAAGTCCCCCAGGGGCTGGGAGCACGGCCGGACGGATCTCCCCAGGAACCGGTGGAGCAGCCCTGGAAAGCGGGGCAGCCAGCAGCACCCACAGCCCCTCGGTAGAAGGCACGCCGAGCCGGGCAGCCCCGAGGGCGCGAGAAGTCTGGAGAGCCCCAGCAGCCACTCCAGGGCCTGGAGCGAGGCTGACTGGGAGCACAGGCAAGAATGCCCCCCAGGCTGGAGCCACCCCTGTCGGGATGCTGGTGGAGGCAGGTGGAGCAGCCCAGAGAGGAGGGGCGGCGAACAGCGCCACCCTCCCAGGAGACGGCAGGTGGGGCCGGGCAGTCCGGAGAGGCCCCTCCGGAAGAAGGCCGGCACCAGCCACAATCCCCAGGGCTACGGCAGCCTAGAGCAGGAGTCCCGTCAGAAATGCCCCCATGACCAGCGCCCTCCTGCTGAGGACTACTTCTGGGAGAGTTCCGGAGGCAAGTGGCGCAGCCTGGAGAGCAGAGGGAGGGAGCATGAGAGTCCAGCCATGGTGCAGAGGCGCAGGAGGCAGGAGGGCATGCCTGGAGAGGAAAGGGCCTGGAACAGCCCGAAGCAGAGACCGGGGTGGGAGGGTTCTGGGAGCCTCAGCAGCCAAAGCCAGTTTGATTCAGACCAGGGTGGTGTGGTTTGGGGTGTCAGCAGGCAAAGCGGTCTTGGGCAAAGGGGGGCAGGAGCTGAAAGCCCCCAGAGCTCCGATCGGCAGCAGAGGCCCACTGGGAGCCAGCAGGACTGGAGCCGGCCCACATTCTTCAGCGGGGGATGGAATCCTGGGGAGGGCCAAGCAGAAACGGAGAGCCACGGAAGGGGCGAGCAAGGCAGCGATTTTGGCAGGGAGGAGGGCAGCCCCAGGAGGAGCCCCTCCCCTGTGGAAGCAGCCACCAGTGCCCCTGCGGCCCAGTCGCTGAGGTGGACGCCACGCGAGCAGCTGGTGCAGTACTGGATGCGGTGCCGGGCCACCCTGAAAAACAGGTTGCGGGAGCAGCTGATGGCCTTCTGCCCCCGGCCCACCTTGCCCGACAGGTCTTCCGAGGTCCCGGTCCTGAACCCAGAGATCCTGTGCTTGTTCAGCGCCAAGCAGGTCAAGGAGATCGAGAGCCTTTCGCGGCCCCTGCGGGTGCTGCAGAACGAGGTCCTGGACATGCTTGCGCCGGCCATGACCATCTACGAGATGGCCGAGGAAGCGATGGAGCGGGGGGAGTCCGTGGATCCCATGGAGCTGCGCGAGTGGACGCGCCGCCTCATCCGCTACATCGGCAGCATCAGCCACAGGCTGACCCTGCAGCGCCGCATCCAGGTCCTCGGCACCCTCAACCCACGGCTCAAGATGGTGTCGTCCAAGATGGCGAGCCGCTGCACCGACGGGAAGCTCTTTGCGGAGGACAAGGTGAAGCTCCTGAAGGAGATCGTCAAGAGGTTCCCACAGCTGACGGTGTCCCAGAACAGGCTGTCCGCCAGGAGGTACCAGCTCGCTGCCCGGCGACCTCCGTCTGCGGCCACCTGGCAGAGAAGATTCCCCCCGGGGCCTCATTCTCGCCCCAGGCATCCTGCTGCTCATCAAAGCCCAGGTAAGGCCTTCCATGGCTGGCACCAGCAGGCCCTGCAGTGTGTCTGAAGCCGTGAATCCTCTCCCTGCTCATTCGATTGCTTTCAGAATCAGATGGTGAGAGATTCGTCTGTTTCTCAGCGCAAGTTCATGCTGGCTTCTCCCCCTCAGAACAACGAATTCTTTGGAGGAAGGCCTTTAGCAGCAGAGCGTGATGGTGACGTCACAGGTGCATCCATTTGCAGCGTTCAGTGGCAGCCCTTAATCGGCACACCAGCAGCACCTGAAGACGCTCTTAAGACGCTTCATGGAAGCCGCTAGAATGCTGTGGAGCGTATGGGCAACTTTGAGCCGTCTGCGCCCCTGGGCAGGGCATCCGTGGCCCCTGAAATGGCCTTGAACTTCCCACAGGTTCTCTGTTGGACCTTCACTGGCTGGATCAGCAGCGTGTGCTCTGCTCTTGGGAGGCCAAGAGGTCTCCTTGGCGGTGGTGGCAGCTGTCGTCAGCTCTTCCTGCCCCACGACTGCAGTAGGGAGTACTGGAGGCAGTGGGCAAATGCCTTCCTCTTAAACAAAACCGTTCTGCTCTCGTCCTGCACCTTGAATGCATCTGGGAAGCTGAGGGAGAATTCACATTCCACACAGTTCCCGATCCTTGTTCAGCCCCTCGATAAGTTCAACAGATGCCCTCCTCTGGGAGCCCTCCGTGAATGATATTAGGAGGGTGAGTACCCGGAGGAGGGCCTTCTCTGTGGTGGCGTCACACTTATGGAATGCGCTCCCCAGAAGAGGTCCGCCTGGCGCCGTCCTTATTTGTTTTTCAGCACCAGGCCAAGACCTTTTTATTTAAAACTTATTTTAAGTGTTAATTTATTATGTAGGTTTTGTTTTGTTTTTTTTTTAAGCCGAGATGCACCGGGTTTTAATATTTTTATTGTATAATTTTAATATGCTTTTGTTTGTTTTTGTTGTGAGCCGCCCCGAGGCTTTGTTGCGATGGGGGCGGCATAGAAATGTTTTAAATAATAAATAAATAAATACATGGGGCGCAGTGGGCAGATAGTGGGGCAGAATGGGGCTGAGACTACAGCCCTTTCGTGCCAAAAGGGCCCCAGTGAAGCCAGTCTGTTCCTATTTCAGCAGCCTGCTTTAGTTGGGGAATGGAAGGATCCACTGGAAGGCTTGCTGGCCCGCCCTTTTTCCTCCTCCCTGAGCAGTGGAGGGGAAAGGCGCAGAAAGTGCTCTTCCGACACACCTCGCACAGGGTCCTGACCCACACAAGGACACACCCTCCTGCCCGGGAGCATGGGGTGAAGGCCCCACGCAGTCCTGTCCGCAGCATCCTCCTCCCCCCAAAGGGGGCCTCCCCTCTGACATGATGCCCCGCCCCCCACTGCCTGTGGGCAGCCTGTTGAGAGTAGGCGAGGGTGGCGGCTTGTGGCCTTCCAAAGGTTTGGCCCTCAGGCCTTCGCCCTCCTAGCTGGCCCAGGCAGAGCAGTGTTCCTGATCGGTCAGGCATGGGGAGGAACCAGTGATGGATACTTACGAGTTCTGCGCCTTTGCGGAGTCCCCCGAAGGGCACAGAGCCAGGCTTTGACGCGGGTGGAGGCGAGGAAGGGTGCGGAGTGGAGCCCAGCCCAGCATGGCCGGTCCCTGCTCTCTCTGCTTCTCTGAAAGGGCTCGAAGGGTTCCCTGCCAGGAATCCCGGTGAGCTGCAGCTGCCAGCCAGAGTGGGCATGACGGACTGGGCGGACTGCACAGGGGGGCCTCCGATGCGCCAGAGCGGGCCATCACACGCCGGCGTTTCCCGCCATGGGTCTCCCTTCCGACTTGCTTCCGCCCCACTGAGCGTTCTCGCTTGTTTTGCAGCCGGCCAGCGTGGGAGTGAGAACCAGCAGTGAGGAGTGAGAGGCCCGTCCAGCAGCACGGTGCCCGGGGCGCCTGCCGTGCCCTCGGGCCGATCGCCGCTGCTCCTGCTGGGGCTGGACGGCGGCCCATGGCATCTCGTCCCGCACCGATCTTCCTTGAGGCCTCTGTCAGGGCAGCGGAGGGGGAGAAGCCGGCAGCGGCTGCACTGGCCCTCGTTCCTGCAGCACCAGAGGCTGGATGTGGACCCGTGTGGCCCAGCACCAAGACGACCGCCACCCCTTGCAGGCCGGCCCGCTCGCACAAGGGCTGCACGTGGCTGCACTTCTTCCATTGCGAGTGGGGTGTGGTCCCACATCCCCACCTGGCCCAAAGGGGGGAACCTCCGGGCCCTTTTCATACCTCACAGTTTCTGCTTGCCGCTTCCAGAAGAGAAGCCACGGATGGACATGGGAACGGGCACCCCTCCTACGAGTGTCCCTTTCCCCTTCATTTCCTTTGCCTGGATGTACTTGGGTGGCAAGACCATATGTCCGGTTTGGTCATCCGCACTCTGGCCTGGATCTGTGGGTGGAGGGAACCCTCCACATACCTGTGGGACAGAAAGGTCTCTGGTTTAAGGCGACCAATTAACTTCAGCTCCTGAAGGACCGTCAGAGGTTTTTGGAGGGAGTACATGGACTTCTTCCTAGTGGAAGCTTTCTGGAGTGACAGGCAGGATTGGAATGAAGCCGCCAAGGATGCAAGAGGACCCTTACTTGTGTGCCTTCAGGTTGCTCCTAGCATAGAACAGCGGAGTGGGAAGGGGCCGGAAGGCCGCCGGGTCCAGCCCTGCTGTTGCAGGACACCAAGTCGCACCATCTCACTCAGGTGACTGCCCAGGTTCTCCTTGAATGTCCCCAGTGTGGGACAGCTTACCACCTATTCAGCTGAATTAAAATGGTTTTGGTTTTCAAATCTGTCTGGACTGATGCTTCCCCGTCATTGGCAAGTCACCTTACTACCGCTGCCCCAGGCTTCCAGTGCTCCAGGTGCCCTGTTTTTGTTTGCACTATTTAATTCTTTCTCTTCACTTAGATTTTACATGCAGCCCAGTGGCTTACAATCTAAAGAGGCCAAGCCAACAAAATAACCAGAACCATAAAATGGACCGTGAAAAATGTTACAGCGTTGAGTATAATTTTAAAGCCAGTAGCGAGGTTAATAATCAGGAAACGCCGGCTGGGAGAAAATGGTTCCAGCCTGGCACCGAAGTGAAAAAGCAAAGTGGGCCTGCTTGGAAGGGCATTCCATGGATGGGTCGGGTTGCTGTAAAGGAGGCTTTTCCCAGTAGCCAAGAGCCAGCGCATGGCGAAATGTCCATGCAGATTTAAACGCCCAGAAACGGACAAGAAGCCGGCCCGTAAAGGGTTTGCTGGCTTAATGTCCCTTACCTGCCCTTCCCGAGCAAGTTCATTTCTGAATGGATGGCAGTCACCTGGCAAGGTAAAGGTTTGGCACCTGCAGGTGCAGCACGGCCACTGACTTGGCTGGTGGTCAAAGCAGGCTGGCGTTCAATCTGCACAGAATGGTCCAAGCCTGTGGCCCACACACTAGAGGTGCTGAGATGGATGGAATAGAAGTTTGCAGAAACTACGAGAGGAAACCGTTAAATGGAGCCTCCTTAATTATAATTTGGCTCATCTAGAGATGTTCCCCCACACGAGAACTGAGCTCCCTAGTCTGGATGCACAGAGATTGAATGCTTCAGAATCTGCAGGCCTTTAAAATTCAGCTAACCGTTGGGATGTAGAGTCAGGAGCCCCAGAGGGCTTAGACCCCACCTGGCCTCCCTCAAAGGGCTCTTCCAGAGCGACAGCCAGGGCTGGAGTGGGATTCTCTGACAAGGTTTCGAGGGGGCTGGACGTTTATGTGGTCCACCTGGATCTCAGCAAGGCCTTCGGCAAAGAGCCGCATGATATCCTGGTGGAGAAACGGGGGGCGGGGGTCGGGATAGAGCAGTGCAGTGTCCGATGGCCTGGGGCATGGTCGACTGACTGAAAGCAGAGGGTAGCCGTTAGTGAGGCATCATCAGGATGGCAGTTGGGGACGAGCGGGTCCCCCAGGGCTCTGTCCTGGGATGGATCCCGTTCAATCTTTTCATCAATGCCAGGGAAGGAGGGCTGACCAGTCCGCTGATCAGATTCGCAGATGATGCTGAAATGGGGGCAGTGGCCAGACGTGAGGGGCAGGTGCTCCGGATCCGGCAGGACCTGGGCAGACTATGGAAGTGGCTGGGGGACAACAGGAGGGCGTTAACGTGGATAAGTGCGAGGCCTTGCCCTTGGGGCATGGGAACGGGTGCCTTGCGTGCAGGTTAGGGGACAAGGAGTGGAGAGCAGCACTTGGGAAAGGGACCTCGGGGGTGCTGGTCGCCTGCAGGCTGAACCTGAGCCAGCCGTGAGATGCGGTGGCCGAGAGGGCGAACGGCACCCTTGGTTGCACAGCCAGAAGCGTGGCTTCTAGAGCAAGAGAGGGATTACTGCCACTCTACACGACTCTGGTGCGCCCGCAACTGGAGTATTGTGCTCAGTTTTGGGCCCCTCGTTACAGGAAGGCTATAGCCAGGTTGGAGTCCGTGCAGCGTAGGGCCACAAGGTTGGTGGCCGGTTTGCAAGGGAAGCCGTATGAGGCGAGACTGAGGGAACTGGGCCTCTTCAGCCTGGAGAAGGGGAGACACAGAGGGGATCTGGTGGCGACATACAGGGATGTGAGGGGGTGTCACAGGGAGGTGTGGAGAGACCTGTTCTCCCCTGCAGAGGAAGGCAGAGGAGGGCAGAATGCATTTCAGCGGAGCAAAGCTCAGGGAGCCAAGGTTCAACTTGGATGCCAGGAAGCACTTCCTGACAGTTGGGACCCCGAGGGTGTGGACTGGGCTTCCAGGGGAGGTTGTTGAGGCCCCATTGGTGCAGGTGTTCAAGGATAGGCTGGACGTCCACATGGTGGGCATGTCGTGAGTGTGCTGGCTGGAGTTGAGGTCAGACTAGATGGCCTGGGAGACCCCTCTATTTCTTTGTTTCTGTGATAAAATGGGGAAAGGGGGGAATGGGTGGGCCACTTGTGTTCCTTGCAGGAACGATGACGGAACGGTGGTCTAACGACTGAATCAATATGCCACCTCGTTTTCTTCAGAGACTTCAGAGCAAGGAAGAATCAAAAGCATGAAGGATAAGATAACGTGCAAAGATCGGG
>NW_025335684.1:15377958-15393951 GCF_004798865.1 Varanus komodoensis
CCCGATCTTTGCACGTTATCTTATCCTTCATGCTTTTGATTCTTCCTCGCTCTGAAGTCTCTGAAGAAAACGAGGTGGCATATTGATTCAGTCGTTAGACCACCGTTCCGTCATCGTTCCTGCAAGTGGCCCACCCATTCCCCCCCCTTCCCCATTTTATCATAGAAACAAAGAAATAGAGGGGTCTCCCAGGCCATCTAGTCTGACCTCAACTCCAGCCAGCCCCACTCACGACATGCCCACCATGTGGACGTCCTGCCCATCCTTGAACACCCGCACCGATGGGGCCTCAACAACCTCTCGTGGAAGCCCATTCCACACCCTCGGGGTCCCGACTGTCGGGAAGTGCTTCCTGGCATCCAAATGGAACCTCGGTTCCTGAGCTTGGCTCCGTTGAAGCGCATCCTGCCCTCCTCTGCAGGGGAGAACAGGTCTCTCCGCACCTCCATGTGATCTTAGTTTTCTTGACATGGCGTTCCAAGCCAGTTTTTGTGATCTCCTCTTTTACCTGGAGCCTTAGAATAACTAAATCCAAGTCCGCATCTTGCACGGAGCAAGCCAAGGTGAGCAGCACATATATCGAAGTGTGCAAACGGCAGCATTAGAATGTAAACAACCAGCTGCTAATGTCAGTGCCTTGGAATTGTCCAGGGGAGCCTTAACCAGAAAGCTCCCGTGTTCCACCTTCCATTCTGGTGAGGCCAGAAAAGGCTCCAGGGAATTATTAGATGGTGCTGTTGCTGCCTGTCAGGGCTGGGCAATTGGCCGTGCCTGTTTTGCACAGGAGCATGCAAAACGTAAATCGAAGGGGTGGGAGGAACAGAATTGTGGGCTCAGCCTTCTGCGTGTTGGCGTGCCCAGCCCGCCTGCGAGCGGCAACCGTGTGCTGTCTGGAGGGAGCGCTCCCCGCGCACCCCTAGCAAGGCGGCGTGTCTGGGCTCTGCCCGTGCGGACCCGGGAGCAGCCGCCCTTTGAGCCCGCCAGCCCCACCCCGGAGGAGGCGTCCGGGTCCCTCCTGTGGCCAGCACCTGCTTCTGCTCCCATCTCCCCAGGTCCTCGTGCTCCTGGCCTTTTGGGCGGCCAGCCCCTGCCGGGCGGAGTGGGTGGGCCTCGAAACCAGGACCTGCAGCTTCCGAAGCGCAGACCGACCCCAGGTGAGCCGAGGCTGTTCCTCTGCCGCCCCTGGGCAGCTGCGTCCCCGGGAAAGACGCGGGCTTGTCAGGCGGAAGCGACAAGCGCTCCGGGTCTTGGGGCCCTGCGGGGGGCGGGGTCCCGTGTGCATCCATGTGGGGGCAAGTCTGGCCGAGTTGCCCGGAGGTGCCTCTCGCGGGCTGCCCGCAGCGGCTGGGGATCCTTGGCACGCTTGGAGGGGGAGCTGCGCGCGCCCGGCCGAAGCCATGGCGAATCCGGCAGCCGGCTTCCTTGCCCCCCCCACCCCCCCGTCCCGGAGAAAGAGCTGGGCGGGAGCTCCTGGCGGGGGGGACCTGCCCGCCGGCCAGGCCAGCGGGGTGCAGGGCTGCTGCTCTGTCTCCGCCCAGGGAAGCGGTACCAGTGCTCGGGGGACGGGTGCCGGCTGGCCTGCCGCAGCATGAAGGAGCTGCTGGACCACATGCGTGTCCACTACCGGCCCACGCAGTCCGTGGAGGGTAAGCGCGCCCCTCGGGGTGGGGGGCGGAGGGCAGGTTGTGCACCCCCCACCCAGCTTTCCAACTCTGCAGGGGCAGGAGCCTTGGGAGCAGCCTTGCCTGGAGGCGAAGCCTCCTGCCCTGGCCAATCTAGGCCAGTAGTGCAGGCACTGGCTGGCAGCTCCTTCCATCGGGAACGTGTGGTGCCACCTTCTGCGCCAGACCATCGGATTGCCAGTGCTGCCTGGCAGGCCTCCTCGCCTTTCGTGTGGGGCATCTCTGTGGGGCTCTGCCGCTGAGACGTGGGTCCCAGTGATGAGGGGTGGGCAGCTCATGACCCGCCCCCACAGCCGCCGGTTGCACGGTGGCAGGGAGCTGCTCGTTGTGCCTGGGTCCCAGCAGAGCTGCAGGCTTGACGTGGTGTGGGGACAGGATGCAGCGAGAGCGTGGGGCAGGGGTGTACGCACGCAGCCCTGGCCAGCGCTGTGCCTCCCCGCCGGTAATTTGTGGGGCAGAGGAAGGTGGGTCAAGCGAGCGACCCCGAGGCCGCTGAGCCGCTGCTCCCCCTCCAGGCAAGGCCTTCCGTTGCTCGGCCCACGGCTGCGCGGAATCCTTCCCGGACATGCAGGCCCTGATGGGACACGTGAAGGCGCATTACAAGCTGAACCGCTACTTCAAGTAAGGCTCCCGCCGGGCGGCCTCGCCGATCCAAGGCACGTGGCGCTGGCGTCCTGCGCGGTGGCCGGAACGGGTCGGCTGGCCGATCCCACTCGCCCGGCCCGGGGCACGTGCTAAGCGATGCGGGCGGACCACCACGGGCACGCAGGAGTGCTGCGCGGTCCTGGCCGGGGGAGGCGGGGGCTGTGGGGGGCCGTCGCCACCGCCCGCCCAGACTCTGCGGCGAGGCGCCTCAGACGGGTCATGCGCTCTGCCCGCTCCAGGTGCGAGAACTGCATGTCGCGCTTCCAGACCTACCGGTCCCTCTTCAAGCACCTGCACAGCTGCACCGACTCAGCCACCAGCAGCCCCTCCCCGGCCCCGGCGGCGGAGAAGCCCGTCTCCGTGCCTCCCCCCGGCCTAGAGGGGGATCCTGTGGGGACACCACCGGAGGAGCTCCCGAAGCTGCAGAGCAGCGTCCGGCAGAACGCCCTCCTCCCCGGCCCCATGGAGGCCGCTCTGGCCGCTGACCCGCTGCCGGCCTCCCTGCGCGGCGCCCTGGAGTCCGTGCCAGCGCTGGCCCACTCATTCCCGCTCCTGGAGCAGCCCCTCTTTGGACCGCCCTCCCTGGCAAGGTTCTCCGGGCCACCTCCGCCCCCGGTGGCTGGGCCCTTCCTGCCCTTCGTGCACTCCACGACCTACGGGCTACCTCAGGCCGCAGTCCAGAGCCGCCTCCGGCCGCTTCTGCCCGCCCCAGGCCTCCCCGTCTCCAACGCCGTGTGGAAGAAGAGCCAAGGTGAGCGCTGCACCGGCTGGCGTTCCCCGCAGGTGGGCCCGGCTGTCCCGGGCTCTGCAGCCCGCCGGCTGCGTCGCCTCGCCCCTCCGTGCCCGCAGCCCCAGGACCGGCTGGTGCAGCCCAGGGCTTTGGGCTCTGAGGCATGGGAGGGGGTTCCAGTCCTCAGGAATGCAAGGCGCAGCCCCACTGGGGGGAATCAATCCGGTGTCGGGCCTGGTGGCGCCTGCGAAAGGAGCGCGATGCACACACAGTCAGCCCCTGAGGCGAGGGGCTTTGGGCGACCCCTCCCGGTCCGTGTTCGGGATGTCCGGCCTGGGAGCAGCGGGCGGAACCGGGTGCCCAGCCGCGGGGAAGCCCCTCGGCCCGCCTCACGTGGGGCCGGCCTCTGGGGTGGGGCTGGCCGGGCCGGAGCCCTCCCAGGGCAGGCTTCGGGTGCTTGGCCCACGGGGGCGCGGGGGATCGCGGGCCAGGCAGGCAGCCGGGCGCTCTTGCGGGCCGGCCTGCGCCCGAGGGCGGGGGAGAGGGGCTCGGTGGGGCCAGTGAGCCTCCGTTTCCGCCCCGACGGCAGGGCACTCCTCCAACAGCCGCATCGTGTGGGAGCACACCCGGGGCCGCTACACCTGCATGCAGTGCCCGTACTCCACGGCCTCGCGGGAGGAGATGACCCAGCACATCGACGACCACCGCAAGAACCCGTCCCCACCCGGCCGCCTGGAGGCTGACGCGGGTAAGCGCTGCCGGGGCCCCGGGAGGGGGCGAGCGTCCTCCGGCCCGGTCTCGGCCCACGGCTGGAGGGGCCGCTTCCGGGGCAGCGGGGCCAGGCACCCGGCGTGGCCTCTCTGGGCGAGTCCGGCTGCGGCCTCCAGGGCCCCGGGCCCCGCACAGGCGCAGGCGGCAGTGGCTCTGGCGAAGGGCAGGGCTGCTGGCCGGTCCGTCTCGGGCCGAAGCACGGGAATCCAGGTGGGGCGCCTGGCCGCCTTGGCACGAGGGCCCTGCTGGAGACGTGGGCCGGGGCCGGGGGGGGGAGGAGGCCGTGCCCGAGCGCCCTTCCTGGCCGTGACCCCTCGTTCCCCCCACGCAGAGCCCAGCACTGTGCTTCCCTCGCTGCCCCCGAAGCTGCCGCCCGAGGTGGAGGGCTCCCTCTTTCCCGCGCTGTGAGGTGCCCGGGGCTCCGACCAAGATCCCTCGATTACGCCCCCACCCCTGCCGAAGGTGAGGAGAGGCTGCTTCCAAAAATCAGCGCGTGACCCCCTCGCACCCGCAATCTCACAAATGCGTGCTGACAAGCAGATGCCACGGGGCGGGGGGGGCGGGGGGGCTTGAAACTTATGGATAATTTAAAATCGGAATCATCTTCCTTCGCCCTCCCTCCTCTTAAACTCTTGTGTGAGGCAAAAGCTCTCCGGTCTGCACAGCTGTTGATCAGGTTTGCCCACGTTTGCGAGTGGGCGAGTGCTGCTTTTTTTGGGGGGGGAACCACACAAATAAATAGGAATTGTTCAGAAAAGAGGGAGTGTGTCAGCCAGCGTGTATGCTGTGTGTGTGTGCATGCACGGTTCTCACCATCAGCCGCTGTGCGCGAGGAGGCAGGCGCGCACACGTCCGTGCGTCTCTCTTGCCAGACGGAGCCACAACTGGGTCCGGAAGCCCCTCCTGCAGCGCCCACCCGCCCGCCTAACATGTTTCTTCCGGCCAGGGGGGCTGTTGCTCCTGCAGCCCACTCATGTGGCCCAGCTCTTGGGCTGGACAAACTCGCCAGGTTTGGATGCTGGACGATTCCTGGCTGCAGCCTTCCTAAACGCACTTTGCGCTTTAAGGACCAGATAGCTTGAGAAATCCAACACGTACGTCTTGACCGCTGGAAATGTTTTGGTCGCCTCCACATTCTGATAGAGCAGCAAGTCCATCTTCTCTTCGCCAACACCGTGGAAGAAGTGGTGACCAGTCCACTGACCAAATTCACAGACGACAGTAAAATGGGCAGTGAGGGGCAGGTGCTCCGGATCCGGCAGGACCTGGGCAGACTATGGAAGTGACCGGGGGACAACGGGATGGCGTTCCATGTGGATAAGTGCGAGGCCTTGCCCTTGGGGCATGGGAATGGGTGTCAGAAGTACAGGTTAGGGGACAAGTGGCTGGAGAGCAGCTCTTGGGAAAGGGACCTCGGGGTGCTGGTCGCCTGCAGGCTGAACCTGAGCCAGCCGTGAGATGCGGTGGCCGAGAGGGCGAACGGCACCCTTGGTTGCACAGCCAGAAGCGTGGCTTCTAGATCGAGAGGGGTGTTGCTGCCACTCTACACGACTTTGGTGCGCCCGCGACTGGAGTCTTGTGCTCAGTTCTGGGCCCCTCGTTACAGGAAGGATCTAGCCAGGTTGGAGTCAGTGCAGCGAAGGGCCACAAGGTTGGCGGCCGGTTTGCAGGGGATGCCGTATGAGGCGCGGAGGGGATCTGCTGGCGACATGCAGGCATGTGAGGGGGTGTCACATGGAGGCGGGCAGAGGCCTGTTCTCCCCTGCGGAGGAAGGCAGAACTTGCTCCAACAGAGCAAAGCTCAGGGAACCAAGGTTCCATTTAGATGCCAGGAAGCACTTCCTGACAGTTAGGATCCCGAGGGTGTGGAATGGGCTTCCCTGGGAGGTGCCTGAGGCCCCATTGGTGCGGGTGTCCAAGGATAGGCTGGACGTGCACATGGCGGGTATGTTGCGAGCGGAGCTGGCTGGAGCCGGGGGTCAGACTGGATGGCTTGGAAGGCCCCTTCTGCCTCGCTGTTTCTATATTTCTCTGAGCGGAGCCTGGGGGAGCCAGTGTCAGATGACATGGCCTGGGAGGCCCCTTCTGACATCCCTGGTGTTTATGTTTCTATGAGCGGAGGTGGGTGGAGCCGGGGATCAGACTGGATGACCCAGGAGGCCGTGGGTCGGCATGCCATGAACACTCTGAACACTCTTTTCTTTCCATTGCCCCCAAAGTGCACTCTTTTAACATATAAACAACATAACATACATTTTCTGGTCTCCCACTGAGCAGTTATCACAACATGTTTAAGTTCTTGTAAACCACTTGGAACGCCACCTGCCCCTCTGCCCCATCCGTGTCCGCCCACCTGCCCCTCTGGCTTGGCTGGATAGTTGGATCCCCAAATACTTGCACGCCGTATCCGGGTGCTGTAGGCCCTAGCAGTCCTCTTGAGGAACAGGCATGCCCAGAGTTTGCCTTGTGCCCAGCTGGGTGGGGCCACACTCCCTCAGACGCCGTCTCCGGACACCCATCACGGCCGCGGAGGATTTCGCCACACGCTGCGTTAATGCTGGATTAGTCCCAGACGGCGGTATGTGGATCGATGGTTCCCCTTGGACGGGAGGTGATTCTTCAGGGGGAAGTGACTGCAGCGCTAACGTTCCCATGGAATTTGCACCCAGCAGGATGAGCCCTGCAGCTCCCGGCTGTCCCACCCCACGGGGGCAGAGGCGCCCTGGCCCGGGGATCCCTTTCACTGTCCCCCCAAAATGCACGGGGTTCTGTTCAGGAGGGCCAAGGTAAAAGCCCTTCTGTGATTGTGCAGTTCCTGTTGTTCGAGGTGGGTGAGCTCTTGCAACTGCCCGTGGTCCCCGCGAGAGAGTATTGCGGGCGGCTCCTGGGTCGGTTTGTCTCTCAGGGTCTGCTCTGTGCTGCTTGATGGAGTCCCTTGAAGGTTCGAAGCCCATAGTAGAGTCCGTAGGGGACGGTCCAAGAGAGGGGTTTTCTGCTCGATGGATTTGATCCAGTGTGACTAAAAATCGTCTGGCAACGGAGGAAAACTCAAGGAGCCAAGGTTCACTTTGGATGCCAGGATGTACTTCCTGACGGTTAGGACCTGAGGGTCTGGAGTGGGCGTCCCCAGGAGGTGGTTGAGGCCCCATCGGTGAGGGTGTCCAAGGACAGGCTGGGCATGTACCTGGTAGGCATGTCATGAGTGGGGCTGCCTGGAGCCGGGGGGGTCAGACTAGATGGCCTGGGAGGCCCCTTCTGACTTGCCCTGTATCTAGGTGGGATGCTTCTATGTTAGTGGATCAAGGCCAATTGGAAAGGATCTCAATCTGAGCCTTTGGGCATGGACAGCCCCCCCCCCCCCGATCCTAGCTTCACTTTTGATCTGACCGGTCTCTCATCTTACCTTGATACTGGGGACCTCCCTGGGAACACCCAATATTATCCTCGGAAACCTTAATTGAACATGTAGCAGGACGTGGGTATTCGGGAAAGGCCCCAGCTGAGATCCACGCAGTAGCTGAGCTGGCACTTCTGCGTGGTGCGGCTGGAGGGCTGGGGGGATATAGCGGCCACCCCTAGATCTCCTGAACTGTATCGTGGCTGACGAGCATCTCTGGGCATTTGGCACCACATTTGGCCATGGGCCTGCCTTGAGCCCTTTGCTTGCTGGAGCACCGGAATATTTGAATTGAGAAACCCGCTCGGCCTTGTGCTGATTTATCTTCCATGGTCGAGTTTTTGGTCTTTTTGCAAAGCTCATGATTTTTGTTTCTTTATGCTAAATTGCCCTTCTTTGCAATATTCAGTCAGCTTCCACGGTGCTCTTGGGAGCCTGAGCAGAGCCCTCGAAGTGAGAGCTGCCTCATCGGCATATCCTAGTATAGTATAGACCCACATTTTTTGATATTTAAGGCTTGTGTTTAGCCTGCAGTCAACTGACAGCCCGAGATCCCTTTCACAAGTGCTGCTCTCCAGCCACTTGTCCCCTAACCTGTACTTATGACACCTATTCCTATGCCCCAAGTGCAAGACCGAGCACTTGTCCACATTGAACGCCACACTGTTGTCTCCTGCCCACTTCCGTAGTCTGCTCAGATCCTTCTGGATCTGGAGTACCTGCTCCTCAGTTGAGGCCACTGCCCCCGTTTAAGTATCGTCTGCGAATTTGATCAGCAGACTGGCCACCCCTTCTTCCATGTCGTTAATGAAAAGATTGAACAGGACCGGCCCCAGGACAGAGCCCTGGGGGACCCGCTTGTCACTGGCCGCCATCCCGATGATTCCCCGCTAATGGTGACCCTCTGCCTTCGGTCAGTCCGCCATGCCCGAATCCACCGGGCAGTGCTTTGGTGCATCCCAACACTCCCCAGTTTCTCCGCCAGGATATCTTTGTCAAAGGCCTTGCTGAGATCCAGGGAAACCACATCCACCGCGTCCCCTCCGTCCAGCCACCTCGAAACCTTGTCCTAGAACCCCACAAGGTTTGTCTGGCGGGACCTGTTTTTGCGGAAGCCGTGTTGTGTGGCTGCCAGCCTCCCTTCCCTGTCTAGCATCACTAGATCTCTTGCTATTATGAGCCTTTCCATAGTTTTTCCTACAGTGGACGCAAGGCTAACTGGTCTGTAATTCCCCATGTCCTTTCTACTACCTTTTTGAAAACTGGGACCACTGACGCCACCCTCCAGCCCTCTGGAACGTCACCCGTTCTCCACGAGGCCTCAAGAATGGGGGCCAGCGGGCGCGAGAGGACCCCTGCCAAGTGTCCATGGGCAGTAAGCTGAGCTTCTGAAGCCTCCATGCTTCCTGGGTGTCCACAGCCAAAGCCCACATGTAATGAGGTTCAACACCAGAGCTAATTATACTGACCTGCCTGTGAAATGGGAGAGATGGCCAGTGTCTGTGAGAATTTCGGCCGAACTTACCATCTCTCCTGCCCAGGATAAAGGGTCAAAAACCCACAATCCCACCTTCGTTGCCAAATTGACAAAATCCCAGAATTTCAATTTGTGGGGAGGAAATAAAACTCAGGTTCGTGGGAAAGATCAAGAGTTTAGACCATCAGCTGCTTTATTGTTTAGCCCAGGTTCCCCGCGGGTCCATACTCACGATAATGCATTACCGGGCAGGCAGAGGGGGACTCGACTGCAAAGTTTCAATACAAGAACAGGGCATTTTATACCCTCCCGGTCACATACGCAGGTACAGGGCAAGTGATGGCAGAATGCAGAGATTGCAATAAAAATCTGAGGTGATCAGCCAATCATACATACAGTGACATGGAGGTCACAATATTTCTAATTGCAGTGTACTGACCCTTCAGTTGCGTAACTTCCAGAGACTTGAACCCATCTCCGGGTCTGCTGAGGCATGGAAATTCAGGCGACTGAGAAACCATCATGACCTCATAAGCTCATGCAGACTCAGACCCTGCGTGATGCATCCGCACCATTCTGAGTGGCCGGGGCGCATGGAGCCCTCTGGGCTCGCAAAATAGATACCGTGTTTTTCGCTCTATAAGACGCACCTGACCATAAGACGCACCTAGTTTTTAGAGGAGGGACCCATGGAAAGCTTCCTGATAATCACAGGCACATTCCCCATCACTTCCCCATGGGCTTCATTAAAAGACGTGTTGCCATTTGAAAACACACACCGACCTGTGATTAACAGCTCTCACCTGCGCCAGAGGAGGGGGGGCGGAGCATGGCGCGCTGAGCGTGTGCCGGCCAGGTGTGGTGCAGCCGGGCCGGCAGCGTGCCGGCGGTGCTCTTCTGGGCGGTGCGGCGGCGGCGGCAGGTCTTCCCGGGCAGTGGGGGTGAGCAGTCCGTCTCTCTGTGGGGCCAGCGGGTTAAAGGCTGTGGCTCCTCCTCCTCCGCACGCCTCCCCCTGAGCGGCACAGCTCTCACCTGCGCCGGGGGGGTGGTGGAGCAGGGCGTGCCAAGCGCATGCCGGCCAGGTGGTGCCACGTGGTGCAGCCGGGCCGGCAGCGTGCCGGTGGTGGTCTTCTGGGTGGCGCGGCGGTGGCAGGTCTTCCCAGGCGGTGGGGTGAGCAGTCCGTCTCTCTGTGGGGCTGGCAGGTTAAAGGCCGCGGCTCCTCCTCCTCCGCATGCCCCCCCTGAGCGGCACAGCTCTCACCTGCGCCGGAGGGGGAGGGCGGAGCAGGGTGCACCGAGCGCGTGCCGGCCAGGTGGTGCCACATGGTGCAGGCGGCCGGCAGTGTCCCGGGTGTCGGGCACACACACATTTGCTCTATAAGATGCACAGACATTTCCCCTTACTTTTGAGGGGGGAAAAGGTGCGTTTTATAGAATGAAAAATACGGTACTTCCTGGTAAACTGTGAATTCCAACAAGGATTGTTTAGTCATTGTGAAGGTATATAATGTATATTTGGACTGAATGGCCTGTCTACTGTAGCTTACAGGCAAAGTTGAGAGAAAGGAGGGGGAGGAAGGCCATTTTAAACGGACTTAGCTTGGAAAGCCAATGCTTTTCAGAAAGAGTGCAGGTTTGATTTCATCACTCAGAAGCACACAGAATCAACATTTTCCTGCAAGGATTTATCCAGATTTTCCCAGCAGACCAAACCTGGGTCAACACGTGGTCCCAAGGGACTGAATGCTTCCTCCCAACTGTTCCCCCCATTGCAGGAATGGGGGTGGTGGGTCAGGGAGGAGGCGTGGCGTGGGGGCACGTGGCCGTCAGCGCAGGGAGTTGCTGAGTGCGGGAGCGTGGCTTTTCCCCGTGGATCTTCCCTGCTCTCCTGTGGACAAAGCGTGGAACGCAGCCCGGGGGGCGTCATGGAGAAGACCAATGTAGGGCTGGGCCCCCCTCTTGGGCGTGGGGAGGCGGGCGGCGGGCGTCGTGCAGACTGCACCGGATTTCCCAGCAGTCGCTCTTTGGCGGAGGCGGAAGGGGCCCGGCGTGGGTGCCTGGAGACGCCGGGTACGTGCAAGCGGCGTGGCGGGAGAGCGGCCCTCTTGCCCTTGGCTTGCGCCCGCGGTTCCCCCTCACCAACCCACGCAAGGCGGAGCGGCTGAACGGCGTCCTGGGCAGAGCCCGGGCTCGGGATGCGGCAGGAAAGAGGCTCGTGTCGGCGCGGATGCTCCTCTGCTCGCAATGGGGTTTCTCGAGGGTGGCAGAGGCGGATCTTGGCTGGTCGGTGCTTGTGGAACCGCATCTCGGGGACGAGGATGACCGGCCTCCCGGCTGAGGAACAGAAGTCGCTTTAAATGACCCGTCCGACAACCTGCGGTGCTTCATGCGCTCGCATTGATCTGTGATGACGCATTTATGTTGTGGCTTTGGCCACCACGGTGTTCTGTGAATTGTTCACAGAACGTGATCGCTTCTGGTGCGATCTAGTATGATCTGATCTTTAACAATAGTTAGAGAGCCAGTGTGATTAAGAATTTGTTTAAAACTCACGATAAAACAAAGACGAAATAGCACAATGCGCGTATCAGCAGCAGTGCTATTGCTTGATTTTGCCTGCTGCCCTCTTAACACAAGATTCCCAGAGTGGCCTGCACAACAGAAGACGCTAAGAGCAACAAGCGCAACTCTTCAAGGATGCGAAATCGCTGGGAGAAGAGGCCCGGCTTCGCCCGGCACTGTGGGCCCCGGGAGAGGCCCTTTCGTTGACACGCCACTGCGAAGCTGAAGGCGGTGGGACTTCCCTCAGCGGGCAGAAGGCCTCTGAGGAGGACCCTGGAGGACCGTGGGAGCATACGTGGCAGGGGAATTACTTCCTTTAGATAAGCTGGCCCCAAGGCTTTAAAAGTCCGCACTGGCGATTTAAGTGAAGTCCAGAAACAGGATCATGGCGGTAATTCAGCCAGAAGGGTCCCAGTACTCAGTGTCACTGCTTAGTTGATGGAAGGCACTCCTAGGAACCGGGGCCACCTGTTCCCCAAGGGACACCTGCAGGGAGCTTCGGCCTATTGGCCTTACCTAGGATTCTTCACAAGGCGAAGGCGGATTACGAGCTGAGACTTGCCAAGAATATCAAGAGCAACAAAAAGGGCTTCTCTCAGCATGTAAATAGGAAGAGGAAGGGGAGACAAGTGGTGGGACCGCTGAATAAGGAGGAAGGAGACCCAGTGACTGATATGAGGGAACAGGCACAGATGTTACACGACTGTTTTGCCTCTGTGTTCTCCCCAAAGCAGGACGGGGGAGATCCGCATAGGAGATTAGATGAGGCTGGGGACTTAGGGGCACTGATTATAGTCACCCCCCCTTGAAGTCGAGGGGCTCTTCAGGGCATTGGACTTTACAAAGGCGCCAGGCCTGACAGGTTACACCCGAGAGTACTTAGAGAGTTGGCAGGGGTCCTCTCACGCCTGCTGGCCTCCATTTTTGAGGCCTCGTGGAGAACGGATGAAATTCCAGGGGACTGGAGGGTGGCATCAGTGGTCCCAGTTTCCAAAAAGGGTAGCAAAAGGGACATGGGGAATTACAGACCAGTTAGCCGTGCGTCCATTGTAGGAACAACAATGGAAAGGCTCGTAATAGCAGGAGATCTAGTGATGCTAGACAGGGAAGGGAGGCTGGCAGCCACACAACACGGCTTCCGCAAAAACAGGTCCCGCCAGACAAACCTTGTGGAATTTGACAATGTTTCAAGGTGGCTAGATGGAGGGGATGCAGTGGATGTGGTTTCCCTGGATTTCAGCAAGGCCTTTGACAAAGTGCCCCATGATATCCTGGTGGAGAAACTGAGGAGTTTTGGGATGCCCCAAAGCACTGTCCGGTGGATTAGGACATGGTTGACTGACCGAAAGCAGAGGGTAACCATTAGTGGGGAATCATTGGGATGGCGGCCAGTGACAAGCGGGGTCCCCCAGGGCTCTGTCCTGGGGCCGATCCTGTTTAATCTTTTCATTAACGACACGGAAGAAGGGGTGAACGGTCTGCTGATCAAATTCGCAGACGACACTAAAACTGGAGCAGTGGCCACGGCTGAGGAGCAGGTGGGCATGTCATGAGCGAAGCCGGCTGAAGCCAGGGGTCAGTCTAGATGGCCTGGGAGGCCCCTTCTGACTTGCTCTCTTTTTTATGTTTCTAGTCCACACTGTGTGGGCACACCGGTTCAGGGCATCAGCTCTCTCCCCCGCATTCAGTGAAAAGGAGATATAAAGCCCCTTGCATCTCTGTGCAGCCCACCTTCCCCAGAGGCATCATGTAGATATTCAATAGCATGGCAGAGAAAACGTATCCCTCAGATCCTATAGAACTGTGTGGGAATCCTCCTGCACCACGTTCCAAAAATGGCCATATACTTAGGAGTGAAACCATGGTAGATCTGGATTTTATGTGTATTATGTTTTGTTTTATTTTATTTTATGTAAGCTGTCCTGAGGCTGTGCAAGCATTCTAAATAAATAAAATAAAATAAAATAAAATAAAATAAAATAAAATAAAATAAAATAAAATCGGTTCCTCTCACTCGGGGCCATGGCACCGAAATTACAGAGAGGTCAAAAGGCACCAACCGGAGCATGGTAATAAACCACAAGTGGAAATTAAATGGCACCAGCAAGAAATAAACCAGAGTAAAGAACTAAGGGCAGTAAAGTATCTCTTTAAATGCTTGAGTAAACTTAAAGGGCTTGGCTTGGTCCCCAAAGGGCTGCATCTTAGCCTTTTGGGGGTGGGGAAGGTTTCCCAAAAAAAGGCCCCTTCTGTTGTATTATTCGCGTCAGGCGGGTAGAAATGCGCACGCTGCCTGGCGTGCCTTGGAGGAAAGGCAGGGCACAAGTTTATTAAACATTTATTTTTGTATTATTATATTCAGCTTAATTTTTTGTATGTTGACAAAAATTGCATACAAATCTGTCTTGCTTTGCATCATCTGTCTGATGGATATGCACAAGCTCGCTTGACTGTCGAGCCATACATTAACTAACTTAAGAAGAGACAGCCGCAAGCACTAAGCCATTTTTCGGTAGTCTTGAAGTAGTAAGGGCGCGATCCTGTTGTGATGCCCATATAATTAATTCTTACAGTCATCCGAAGCAGAATTGGAAGAAGGACAGAAGCAAGCTTGGCGTCATCGCTGCCCCATTACTGCTGGTAAGATACGTTGACCACTGGCTGTCCAGGAGGACTGGGTTCTAGTCCCCACGCACCCCCGAGACTTGGAAGTTGACTTTGACTCAGCCGCAGGAGAAAATGGATTCAGGCTTTGAACGATTCAGAGTTCAAACGGACTTCTGAAACAGACTTCTTATTGCAGTTCAAAAGCATGCAAATGCAAGGAGATAAAAGGTGCCTCCTCGGTGGGCAGGTACCAGCGCTCCGTGCACCTTGGTGTTTGGTCATGCGGCCACACGACCACGGAGACCGCCTGCGGACAAGTGCCGGCTCCCTCGGCCAGGAAACGGAGGTGAGCACCGCCCCCTCGAGTCAGGCATGCCTGGACTTCACGTCAAGGGGAAACCTTGGCCTTTACCTTTATATTACTAGTACTGATCACACAACTGAATCAAGGGTAGGATCAGCACCTCTTTGGATTCCTTCACTTTGAACCCAAAGTTTATTTTGCCTTTCCAAGCAAGGAATACTCAAGGAATCATGCCTAGGGTTCAAATTGCATCCAGGTGACATCATGCCTGGATTTCATGGCTACTTTTTCAGTAAAGAGAGAAAATTACATCTCTGTGTCAGAGCACATGTTTCGCCTGCAAGCTGACCCAGATTAATTCCCTGCCATTTCTAGGCAGGGTTTGGGGCTCCTGTGGGAAGTGCTGGAGGTCTCCCACGTTGGCCCAGAAGCACCGAAGAACCATTTTTCATCTAAAGCCATATTCTCATCTTCTAGGGGGCACATGCTGGTGGTGGGTGGCCGTGATGGCCTTTCCTTTCTCTCTTTCCCCGACATCTACCAAAACATTCACAACTTGTTTGCCATGAATGGAACCACCTTTATTCCTTTTCTTTTCTTTTTTAGTTCAGATGGAACCAAAAATACTCACAACTGAACATCATTTTGGTTGCCAATCAGTTCAGTTCTGCTCTGTCAGTGGAACAGGGAGGGGGCAATTCTCCCTCTTCTCATACCTGAAAATCCAGAGTAGATTTTGAGGGAGCTGCAGGGGAAAATGGGAGAAGTGGGGAAGTCATGTTCCATCAGCGTATTATCCCTTGCAGGAGGTTTCATCCCGTATAATTTCAAGCGGAATCGCAAGTGCCGTGGCTAGCAATCAGATCAATATAAGGGACAAAAAACAAACACACTTCCAGCCGGATCCGCAGGGACTGCACTAGATTGATGGAAACAGGCCTTTTTAAAGAGTTGATCTTGCAGCTCAGAACCTTTCTGTCGATTACGTAACATCGTGGCTCTTTGATCCAGAGCTTAGTGGGAATTGGTTATGGCCACCACCAGAGGCTGGAGTATAAATAATGGTGCCATTGACTTTTATTGATCTCGGCACACTTGAAGAAGTTCATATCCACATATTTGGCCTTCATTGCTTTATAGATCTTACATTAAAATTATACACATTTGCTTTGATCTTTTGCCGTTGTTTTAAAATGTATCAGTATTATGCTGGCTATACGGCCTGCTCTGTTCATAGTATTGTGCTGGTATATGCTGGCAGGGATAGCACAGGATGCAGCCATAAAAGCGGGGTGAACTGGGAACTGCTGGATTTGTGTACCTGATAGATGCAGTAGAACGCAAGATATTCCAGTTGGGTCGTAACAGATAAATGTGCAGGAATGATTGCAGGAAACGTGATGGAAGGATGGGTGGAATTCTTCTGAGCGACAGGTGGGAAGAGACCTCTGAGAAAGTCAGTCGGAAGAGGAAGCTGAAGCGATTGGAGGAAGGAAAGTTATTTGGCTCAGAGAGAGGCAGAGGCGGAAAAGGGGTAGAAGAGGCTGTTGGGCTTATGGTAGCTTTGGAAAAGGGGAACTGGTCATGCTGTGTTATGTTACCAGGCAGATAGATTATTATTATTATTATTTTTGCTGAATGCCTAGCTGAGCTGCTAATAAAACATTTGCTAAAAAACAGTCTTCCAGCTGGGTCGTAACATTTACGCCTCTTCGTAAGTGGCCGAGGGAGTTGCGAACACGTTGGTGATGTTGCTTCGTGGAAATCCGTCCCTGCAAGAGCCAGCTGGCTATACGGGGGGGGGGGGGGGGGGGGGGG
>NW_025335684.1:15394051-15490949 GCF_004798865.1 Varanus komodoensis
GGGGGAGACGATGCAGGTGCAGGGTGGTGGCGCCATCCTCGTGGGAACGGAGCCAAGAGGGATGGAGGGGTCGGCATTCCACGCGTGAGGCTTCCGGCAGATTCTGTTCCGGGCGGCTTGCAAGTCACATGAGCATTTCTGACCTCGGAGAGCATCCGGTTGCCAGGGAGACGGAGAACGGATGCAGGCGGGTGGGAAGGGGGCCAGCTGAGGGAAAGCCTCTGCTGCCATCGGGTTTCTGCAGTGCTCCCAGGCAGAGCCGTTCCTGTGGCACCCCTGTTTCCTCGGCCTGGGTCTCCGGCGGCTGAGCGATGGGGCTCTGGGGCAGCAAGCTGCTCGGCTCCGGCTGGAAAGACTCTGTGGGTGCCCTGTCGGCGGGTGAGTCGGAAGGGGAGGCCCAAGACTGGGACCCAGGCAGCGCGATTTGCCCGAGTCCTTTTCAGGCCAAGGCGATATGGAGTGGCCGGCGGTGAGCGGAGGCATGATGGCCCTGTCTGGAGTGGCTGAGGCTCCGTACAGAGGATGCCTTTCCCTGGTTGCCGTTTTCCGCCTGAGGGACGAGCTGCCACTTCCAGCACCAAGCAGCCGAGCTTCCCTGGAGCACCTCCCTGCGAGATCCGTCTCCGGCCCTCCTGCTGCCCTCGCGCCAGTGCGCCCTGGCGAGAGCTATGCCCGGATTTGCGAAGGAGAGCAGGCCTTTCTAATGTCGATTGGAGGCAGAATGGCATCGGCTGGCAGAAAAGAACTTTTTGTCCGCTCAGGAGACGGCCTGGCAGACGGCGTCCCTCCGGTATCCCGGGTGGTGACCTTGGCCCCTTGCTTGTCAGTCATTATCTGGCGGGACAGGATAATTCTGCTGCTTATACCTAATTTAAAAATAAACCCACGAGGCTACCAGTCCTTCAGAACTGTGACCTTCCACCGCGCCGAGGCAAATGCTGCAGCTAGAGCTGATTGAGGGAGTCCGACTTTTGGCTCTGGAAATGCATTTTTTGCTCTCCCTAGCATGCTGGTTGTGAGCAGAGTGCTGAGCAAAGCCAGCTCCGCCCCCCCCCCCCCCCCCGGCAAGGATGCACAGTAACTTTGAAGTGCTGTGATTTAGCAGCTGTGTGCATTTCATTTTTAATGCAATCGGATATTTCTTTCGTACAGCTGCAGCATCTTTGTTTCTGTAGAAGGGAGAATGCCACCGGCTGCACCGCAAACCACATTGTTCAGCTATGAGCCCGACAAGCGGTGCAGTAAAAAGGGCCTTGCGTGATGCGCATTAAAACCCCTATTTGCTGTTGGCAAATATCTGGAGAGAATCATAGCACATTACTCCGGGAGACAGAATTTTGGTACACAATTGCAGACGACACCTGCTCTGTACTCTATCACGTCCCCTGCATTCTGGAACACTTTATTTCTTCCAGATGGCGTTTTAAAAACGTCCCCCACTGCTGGCGAGCGTTTCAGGGCCCAGAACTTTTAAGAAGGACTTTGTGCTCCAGTCGGAGCGCTAAAGGATCCCCTCTGCAAGAGAGCCCACGGGTTACGCCAGCGGGCGCCCAGCTTGGGGCTCTGTGCCTCCAAGTAGAGCCGAACCGGAGACCCTTCAGGCAGGGCCTGGCGTCAGGGAACCGCCCTCTGCAAGAGGCACCGGGCCGCATGCAGAGAGCCAGTGTGGCGTCGCGGTTAGAGCCCGGGACCGGGACTCGGGTGATCCGGGTTCGAGGCCCCACCCGGCCAAGGAGGCAACTGGGGGACTCTGGGCCAGCCACAGACGCTCAGCCCAGCCTGCCTCGCAGGGTGGTTGTTGTGGGGAGAAGATGGAGGAGGAGAAGGATGCAAGCTGCCTTGAGCCCTTGGTAGGAAAAGGCAGGAGAAAAACTGCAATATATATATATATATATATATATATATATATATATAGAGAGAGAGAGAGAGAGAGAGAGAGAGAGAGAGAGAGATGGCCTGTGCCACTGACCTAACCAGAAGGCCCTCCTTTTTATTTATTTATTTATTTATTTATTTATTAAAACATTTCTATGCCGCCCCATTCGCCGAAGCCTCGGGGCGGCTCACAACATAAAAAATAACAGTAATAACAATATAAGATATAAAATAACAATATAAAATAATAACAATATAACTCCTCCCCGTGTCACCTGCCGCACAGTGTCCCCGGAGGCCTCTGTGCGGCAGTCTGTGGCTGCTTGCACTGGGCCCCCAAGAAGCTGCCGCAGCATCGGTTCCCCTGGGCCGGGGAGGCCTGCTGCCTCTTGTCCCCAGGGCCTTCCCCTGCCGAGGGCTGAAATGAGGGAGGGCCGGGAGCTGCTGGAGCAGAAGCTGCAATGCATTAGCAGGTCCTCTGGGCCTAGGCGAGAAGATGGGAGGGCGGGGATGGCACAGACGACTTGGATTCCCGGCTCCTAGGCTGGGGAAATAATTCCAGCCTCGGGACTTGGCACCTGTGCTCATCCATCTCACCTGGCCCCCCCGCAGCCACGCGGAGAGCACCACACAATCTGCCTCTCCGAGGCTGGGAGGCAACCTCAAAGGGGGCATTTCGGGGGAGAAGGTTGGGTTGAGGGGATTCAGTGTATCCTGACATGCCTCAGCTTCCTTCCCTGCTCCTCTGCAGTGCCTCAGCTAGATGGCCAAATGCAGCTTCGTTGAAATGCGGAGTGGGAGGCGTTAAACGCTAGGGGTTTTTCCCGTCATTGTCTTTCTCAAAAATCAGTTCTTGACAATTTTGCATGCATTTTGCAAGAATCTGGCACGAATTCGTCTGTGACAGCTTAATGAGCAAGCCTCTGTTGTTGATGCCGGACTGAGCACAAGGCCAGGCTTATCAGTCCACCAAACTGCTTAGGAAATGCTGCTTACCAGGCCAGTGGCTTCTGGGCAGCTTTCAGGGATTCCTAAAAGCCTGATCTGGCCAGCTGGCCTGTCCAGACCTGGCGGATCCCTGCAATGGGGTGTTATTGTGGGCGGATGACAGAAAAGCCCCCAGACTGCTCAGGTTCAGGCTCAGCGCTCGCTCTCCGAGGTGTAAAGAGGGGCTGAGGGCAGAAAGCCAGCAGGGATGGCGAGTTCGGCACAGCTGGAAGGACACCTCTGGCGGATCTGACCAAACGCGCTCAGGGCTCCTCCGACGGCCAAATAGTTCTTTCTGACTTGCCATCATTGCCGCAGCCGCAGTTTTGTCCCACCAAACACCCCGTGAGGTTCGACCCTTTTGGAAATGGGAGCTCTGGGCAGCTCACCAGGGCCATATGGCAGAGGTTTTGTGTGCACCAGACACCATGACGTCTCTGGCATCCACTCGGACCTCGGTTGTTTCAGAGCAACAGCGGCTGCACCCAGGGCTTCCTCTGCGGGGAGTCCTGCTTGCCAATTCCTGAAATTATGGCGAGGATACGTGGCCCTGCTTGTTCCCCAGCTTGAGCAACGTTCGCCCAGCCGGTGCTGAAGAGCTGGGAGATGGGAGACGCTGCTGGCCTGTTCGTTACAGGAAACGATCCTATCAGTGGACGCCACCCAGCTAGTTGAAGAGACTTCTGCTAAAACAGTCCAGGGGGCATCTTCTAGATGACAGCCTTTCTGGTGCTTGAAGACCACCCCTGGCTTTTCTCTCTTCTGTCTCGCCTTTCTGCCCACTCGTGGCACATCACGTGGCTCCCCTTCCCAGGCTCAACAGACAGTTTTCAAACCTTCACTCCTCGGCTGCGGCTGTGCTCCATCCACCGACATTCAGAAGCACGTGCTCCACCCGGCACACCCTTGCCCGCCTCCGAACTGCATCCGGCCTGTCGATGTCTTCGTCAGAGAGCAGCATGAGAGCATGAGAACTGCATGTAGAAAATGAAACAATTACGCCTCACAGCATGGAAAGGACTGTTCTGTTACTGCAGTTTGGAACTGCATGAGCTGTTTTTGCAGCCATGTCACACCGCTGGCTCAGACTCAGCTCCTGTGATCACTTGCATGAATGCTAAGCCAAGTATTACTGCTCTTATGCCTTTCCCTCCCTCCCTCCCTCCCTCCCTCCCTCTCTCGCGCGCGCACACACACAGAGCAAGCAAATAAATGCAGATCTTTGTATTGGTGCCTGCCGCATGTTCCTGTCTTGGTTGCAGCCCACAGCCAAGGAGAAGGCCCACTGTAACACAGAAACAGAGCAAGTCAGAAGGGGCCTCCCGGGCCATCTAGTCTGACCCCCGGCTCCAGCTGGCTCCACTCATGACATGCCCGCCATGTGGACGTCCAGCCTGTCCTTGAACACCCGCACTGATGGGGCCTCCACCCCCTCCCGAGGAAGCCCAGTCCACACCCTGGGGGTCCTGACTGTCAAGTAAGTGCTTCCTGGCACCCAAGTGGGACCTTGGCTCCCTGAGCTTGGCTCCATTGGGGCGCGTCCTGCCTTCCTCCACAGGGGAGAACAGGCCTCTGCCCGCCTCCGTGTGACACCCCCTCACATGCCTGCATGTTGCCAACAGTTCCCTCTGATATGTAAGTGTTGCCTTGGCCTTTTCTTTTCCTAGGATGGCCAGTCATCCACCACCAAACTAGAGGAGGGGCATCACTCAGGAAAGCAGGCCAACAACAATCTGCATAAAATTGCACATGCCGGTTTGCACACGATATCGTGGCTCTTGCCATAGTGTGGAAGACGGCAGCCGGGTGTCCTTCATGCCTCCCCGTTCGGCCTGCTGCTTGGCTGCTGACTGCAGGTGGGCAGTGCTTCTGCTGGGTTGCATCTTCAAGTGGAGACCGTTCTCTGTAGAAGGGGACACATGGCCCCTTTAGCTCTACACACAAATGATCAGAGAAGGGAGCGACGCTGCTTTCACGGGCGTGGTGCTTCCAGGGAAAGGTGCTGGCCCCAGGCGCAGCCCCCAGAATCGCCTGCCTGAAGTGTTGACGATCCCATGCTGCCAGTCGGTGTGACCAACACTGGGCTGGTTGATGGGGCTCCAACTCGGGACCGGGCCGTTTCTGCATTCCCAGAAGGGATGAGCAGCGCACAGGACCGCTGTGTCACCGGGAGGGAGAAAGAAGGCGAAGGCAGAGGCAGGGCAGCCCAGGCTGTGGCCACCACTTTGCCGGATCAGGCCGAGGATCCCTCGGGTGCTGTTCTCTCCTTCACACACGGGACAACCGGATGCCTGAAGAAACCTACAGCAGAACATGGCAGCTGTGGCTGCCTCCCGGAGGCAAAGGGACAGCCCCTTTTGCAAACTGGGGAGAAGAGAAGTACGCTGATCTGCACATCTACCCATGCGGATTTACAAATTGTTGTGATTTAAATGAAAATACAATCCATCTTGTGAGCAGGTGCCCCGATGGGCAACCTCAAGGCCCAGCTCTGCCTCCTGATGCTTCTTTAGTTTTAAGTTTATTTATTTATTTATTTATTAAAACATTTTTATGCCGCCCCATTTGCCGAAGCCTCGGGGCGGCTAATATCACTAAGTTAAAATAATTATAATATAAATTAAAAATATAAATATTAAATTAAAAATACAACAGTACAGTATAAAATAAGCCGCCCTGGCCAGATAAAACCAATAATGTTAACAGTTAAAATGCCGCTTGAATAAAAAGGTCTTTGCCTGGCACCGAAGTTGGCCTTAGACTGTCCTTTGCAAATGTGGGCGGACGGCAAAGCGCCCGCCTGTCCCGGAGTGGGGCACAGGCTCCATGGCTGCAGCTGGAGGAGAGCTGCACTAGATGCCTTGCCTGCAGAAGGAGGATTCCAGGGTGCCATCTCCATTCGAGAGGATTGGGCACCTAATCATGCAAAATGCCTTACTCCGCGTGAGGCTCCGGAGAACTTCAGCCAGTCAGAGCAGACGGGCCCTGGGCTAGGCGGACAAGACCTGGCCCGGGAGAAGGACTTTCCCAGTGTGCCGTGACCGTCTGTCAAGCAAATAAAAGCTTATAGCACAAGTCAAAGCACAAGCGTTCCAGGTTTGCCACCGGGAATGCGAGTTATAGAGGTGGCTGGCCGAGACCTGTGTCCATCTGTCTTCCCATCAGGCCGATATCGCACGAGTTCTTTGCCTTCCCATCTCCCGCTTTCCCCATTCTGGACAGATAATTCTTAACGGGCTGGAAAAATATTGCAGCCCACTCTGCAAAATACATAAATAAAGGGAGGGGGACAGAAAGAAAAAGGTTTATTCAATGAGATCCCCTGTTAATATTCGTCCTGCCCCTGCTTCTTTGGTACGGTTTAAGAACATCTGCTCTCGTGATGGAAAGCTTTCATCCCAGTGTAAAAACATCAACCAATTTCAGTCTGGCTATTTCAGCCAGTCATTTGAATTCCTCCCCTCAGCCTTTGCATCAATTCCATATTTTTCTGCATTGGTTTTGGTACGAAATGTAGAAAATTCTACATTCAGAAGAAAGATAAACGATGCCTATCTTTGCGTTCTCAAAACAAAAGCAAACCCACTACAAATATTCCCATTTTTTTCTGTTTCAGGGATGCTTCCCCCCTCCCCCCTTTGCTGTGGTGTTGGTTTCTCTGTAGATCTTGTGCAGAAGTTCGGTTTGTGCATCACAGGGAAGGTGTTTGGCCAACAGGCACGGTCAGGTTAATATCGCTACAGATACTTACGACATTCTGCTCCGAGCTGCTTATGTGCTGGTGCCCCATTCCTTCTACCAAAGCAACTTGGTTAGGCTGTACAGAAAGAGAGGGCTGAATCCCATCTTCCCTCCTCCCCAGCTAAAACATTGCATTACGACATGACTGACATTTGAAAAATAAATATTTAAAAGGGAATACAGAGACATTGGAACAGAGGACCCCACTTTCACACACTCGTGAATCAAGCAGTCTGGATTAATTGATTAATTGGATTAATTTGCCTGCAGATGCTGTCTCCCTCAGAGCCTGTTAATATCTCACTCTTGCTGACATTACTTGTTAAACACCCCACAAAACCCACAAACTATCCCATTGCCTGTTGTCTGCTCGGCAGGTCAGGAAGCGACTAAGTCGCAGAATTTGGGGAGTTGTGGGCTTTTCTTTGCCACCCCACTGTCATTTGATGAACCCATGTGGACATTACGTTACACGTTGGTTCCTGTTGATGGTTTGATACTTATGATATTTAAGGTCCTCCTTTTCTTTTTCTCAATGCAATACAATGTCTGAGTTTGCTAAATAAAAATGCATGAAAAGGCAGCCAAGGAGCAGTTCGCTCAATCCACAAGGCTGGTTAGCTGTGTGTTGTCCTTAGACGAATTGACTGTTATTAAGCCAATGAGAGAAACTGGTTCATTTTTCCATTCGAAAAGGTCCTGGTCGCCTTGGTGGCCATAACATAGGGTAAGCCCGTAACTGGAAGTGGTTCAATCAGAATGGGTAAAACATAAAACAGCTGCTTTTATGTAGTCACTTAATTTCGAATGGGAGGGGGGAATCCTATATTTCCCACCCTTGACTAAGTCCCATGGTAGGATCACAAACAGCCTATTTGCTCCCATAAGGGAATCCCACTGAAAAGATTTTGCGTGTGTCAGGCTGGAAACAAGGAAGCTAAAGCAGCCTTCCCCAGTGGGGGACCTTCGAAACGTGTTGGCCCATGTTGACTGGGACTGGTGGGGGCTGCAGTCCAAGGAAGGGGAAAGCTGATCTATTACATAAAAGCAAACCAGATCATTGCAATGCATGGCTGTGAGAGCTGGACCAGAAGGAAGGCTGAGCGCTGGAGAATCGAGGCCTTTGGATTGTGGGGCTGGAGGAGACTCTGCGAGTCCCCTGGACTGCAAGGCGATCAAACCGGTCCGTCCTAGAGATCAACCCTGACTGCTCTTTAGAAGGCCGGATCCTGAAGATGAAGCTCAAATACTTTGGCCACCTGATGAGAAGGAAGGACTCCCTGGAGAAGACCCTGATGCTGGGAAGGATTGAGGGCAAAAGAAGAAGGGGATGGCAGAGGATGAGGTGGCTGGATGGGGTCACTGAAGCAGTCGGTGTGAGCTTGGGTGGACTCCGGGGGATGGAGGAGGACAGGAGGGCCTGGAGGAATGTTGTCTGTGGGGTCGCGATGGGTTGGACACGACTTCGCAACTAACAACAACAACAACCCAGATCAGCTTCAGCGTGCAGTGACCGCAAAAGCTCCATGAAATGAGCTTTAATTAGGAGCCACTTTGGGTCATACATACATCCCTGATGAGCATTCTGCTTCTCTCGACTGTGGCAGGAGACACAATCACCGGGACAGATGAGCGACGACAGCAGTTGAAGGGGGTCCAGGCGGCTCGTGTTTGCACTAGCCCCTCTTCTTCACCAGGTTAGAGAGATTTGCTACGGCTCGGCTTCTTGCTGGCTTACTCAGCCGCCTGCCCCACAGCTGCAGCTGAGAGGGCTGCCCCTACTGTTGTTGTCCGGACCCAGAATATGTGCGGAGGTGAGGGCTACACAGGCAGTCCTGACCATCTGGACAAGCAATTGGCTTTCCATTTTCTTAGAAGCAGAGAGTTGTGGGTTCGATAGAGTGCCTGCTGGAAGTATAAGCCAGGAACTTGTCGTGATTGCATTGTGGCGTTGTAGGGCCAGGTCACACTGATGGAGGGGAACGCTGCCTCTGTGGAGGACTCCTCGGTGAAGAACCGTCTCCCCTTCCCCTCTCCCAGCCTTTAGTGCATTTGGTTTGCTTTCTTGGCATTTCTGGGTTACTTTTGTCTTTAAACGTGCCATTACTTGCCACGGTGACAGCCCTCCCTGGAAGGAAACAGAAATGATAACTAAGATAAATAAATCAAAACTCCCATGGCCTCATGATTCTTCCTGGTATGGCCTCATCTATCTTACTATGCTGGGAGGAGGATTTTCAAGGAAGATCACGACAAGTTCGGTATGTAAGGAAGCCACTTTGTGGAAAGACGGGGGAAGGAGCCGCCCTTCAGGACACGGCAGTGCAAAGCACACGGGCCTCTAGCACATCCGTTTACTGGGGAACAAATGCGCAGGCCGCAAGGAACCCCGGCCCTTTTGGGGGTAGGTCGGAGAGCCTTGTTGAGAGTGGCCACTCAAAACAGAATTAAGAGGAGGACGTGCATCACAGAAAGGGAGAGGATGAATGGGAACCTTGCGGACACGGTCAGGTTGCCTCCGAGTTGCGCAGCCTGTGAATTCGTGTCCCCCAGGCGCCCCTTCCTTGGCAGCCCTGCACCGCTTTTGCTCAGGCGAGTCTGGGGGTCTTTTCAAACTTTTTCAGTAGGGGGCCACTTGAAGGGCAGCGGTGAGGGGGGTGCCTGGGGATGCAGGTCGGTAAGGCGTTGGGCACGCGCAGCGGTGACTCGCTCGCTCCGAGATGTCCCGGTGAGTTCAAAACCATCTCCGAGCGAGCGAGCGAGCGGACGGCGGCACGGGCCAGATGACAGGGCAAGACGGGCCGGATCCGTCCCGCGGACTGCAGATTGAGGACCCATGGTCAAGGCCGTGGCTTCCTTGGTGGAACTGGTACCTCTCACGGTAGGTCCTCCTCCTCCAGCTTCAGTTTCCCCGGCGTGAGTCCCCTCAGGGAGTCCTCTCTTTTCACTATGTGCCCAAGGTATGATGGCCCTTGTGACCCTTTGTCTTTCTTCAAACCCACCTTGGACTGGGCAGTCCTGCAAACAGAGGACCAGCTGCGGACGCTCCTTCCGGTAAACTCTCCGCTGCAGAGTTCCAAGGTCAGCCACCCTGCACGACACCCCACGATCTCTTCTTTACCCCCACTGCTTTTTGGCCACCCTAAGGGGAACAATATATTAATTGCATGAATGAGATATTTCAGAAAGTGAAATGGCAGTAACTCTTTAGCTTTATCAAAAGATAAAATACAAAGTGAGGTGGTTATGCCGAAACTGACTTATTCTGAACGAGGAGGAGAGACAAAAGCAGGATAAATTCTTGTCTGTCTGGAAAACTTATTGTGTAGAGGCTGTGGAAGCCCCGTTTCTAATGATGTAACTCATTAATATTTGTTGTTATCACATTTTGAATTAAGTACATTTTGAATTAAGGCAGGTGTAGAATGTATTACTGTTGTGTATTCTAAAATGATAAACTTGACATAGTTCAGGTCTCGAGAAACGGGATGCAGCTGCTGGTGATTTGCGTTGTTTAAAAAGCCCAATCAGATGTGCAAACAAGCTATGATAGAGCTCCGCGCCACGGAGCCAGCATTTTATTCGTACTCTCTTCTATCCGCGTCCGGACGCCCGCTCGGACGGCCGCACGGATCTAGGCGCCAGACGCGACGCCTTGCAAGCCCCGCGAACGCGAGAGCGTCGGCACTGCGACTCCCGTGGTGCACCGCGCACCGAGCGGAGCCGTTTTCTCGCAGAGCGTGCTGGGAACAGTAGTCCCAGCCTCGGCCCCGCCCCCGGCCTTCCCCGCTCGGTCGCGCGGCCGCTTCCCGTTCCTGGGGCCGCGCGGCGGGCAGGTGCGCGGGCGCGTTCGCACGTGATGCCGGGCGCCCTGGGGTCGGGCTTCCACGCTGGCCCGTCTCCCCGCAGGCGGCGGCGGCGGCGGCTCCGGCTCGGCTCGGCTCCACGCTCCCCGGCTGTGGCCTCGGCCAGCTGCCGCTTCCTCCTCCCGCTGCTCGGCGAGCAGGCGGCCCGGCGCGGGAGCAGCGCTGCGGGAGCTGCACGGCCTGCTCGTGCCAGCGTGCCCGCGCTCCCACCCACCCGCGCACCGGCACCCCCCCCTCCTCCTCGGCTGGGCGCGTGCCCATGCACCCCCAGCTCCCCCGGCCCCGTGCAGGGCTCGCTCGCTCTCCCTGGAGTCCCCTCCACCGGCATCCAGGCGCGGAGGGTGCGTGGGCGGCCAGCGCTTCCCCGGGTGCCCCTCTGGGCCGCGGGCGGATTGCGAGGACGACGACGTCTGTCTGGCCCCGGGGCTTGTTGGCAGTCGCTGCGGGTGCTGGGCTGAGGCGGGAGGGGGGCGGCCGGGCTGCTCATGGCAGTTGCCCCGTGGCGATGCGTGCGCACAGCCCACGTAGCCCTCATGCAGAAGGGTGCCTTCACACGAGGAGGCCACCCGTCCCCCTAGATGCCACTCCAGCCAAGCGCAGCAGTTGGGGCGCCAAGCACGGTGCCTCTGCCGAGACGCCCCCTGCTGCTGGGACACCTGAGCTGCGGATCGGCTTCAGGAGGGAAGCTCGCTCGCGGACGCAAAATTCGCGCCAGGCGGCTGCCAGAACGTGCCGGGCTGTGGCACACGCCTTGCGGGGAAGGACAGGATAGCGGAAAATGCAGGCTGGAGCGTCTGCCGCGGTTGCAGGCGCTCTTGCCATGCAGCTTTATGGTGGGAGCGCAGGAGTCGTGCAGAAACAGGCAAGTGAGTTTGGGCAGGCGAAAAGCCAAGACAAAGTGCCCAAACCGTGCAGGAGCCGTAGTTTCTCTGAGTGGATCCGCAGAGATCGAACGCACCCAGCCCCCCATGGGTGCCAGGTTCCGATGCAACGGCGGGCCGTGCCTCCGTGGCCTCCGCTGTGGCTTGCCATTGCACGCGGCCCACCCACGGATTCCAGCCGAGCTGCCTCACAGGGCTGTCGTGAGGGCAGAATCGGGAAGTGTGCAAGCCACCTTGGCTTCCTTCTAAGAAGGAAAAATGAAGGATATGCATGTAATAATTACTATATTGTGATAGCGAGTTGCGTGTTCCTAATTGGGTGCCGTGATCTTGATCTGTTGTGCCCCCGCCTGCATGTGAAATGGCAGTCGGGGAGAGGTGCTCCGTCCCTGCAAGCGTGCAGCGCGCCTGCGTGGCCTTCCTGCCCCAGGCGCCGGCACGGCCTGATGGAGGGCCGCAGGGCACCTGGCTGCTGGGCAGGCAGCACTGATGCACAGCCTGTGGCTCAAGCTGCCGGCAGCGTCTCCGTTTTACTGGTGCTTAAGAGCTGCAACCGACAAGATGAAGGCCCCGCTAGTGGAGCGCTGTGCCCCCGCGGTGCCCAGGCGGGTGGCTGTGGCAAGCCCACGATGGGGGTGTGTGCGCTGCCGTTCTCTCCTTGAGGCAGTGGCTGCGTTTGTGTCGGTGTTTCACCACTGCTCCCCCACAGGACATTGAAGGGGCCCGGGAGTTTCCGTGCACGTGTGTTGCATCCACACAGACAAGCAGTCGCTGTCCCGGGTTTCAGCCGAACCCCGTCCAATCCGCTCAAGATGCCAGAGGCTGAACTCCGTGGGTGCAGCTTCTCATTCACGGACGCTTCTTCTGTAGCACTCTGGATGTGGATGCCGGTGAGTGAGCGTTATGAGGGGTGTGCGTCCTTGAACGTCTGTACATAAATGCCCCCCGAGGGTGGTGCGAGGTGCCCCATCGGCCCTGAGTCCACGTTCTCAGGACCCTCCCAAAAAGCACACGGGCGTGTATTTCATTTCCCCGTCTCCATCTCTTTCCCGCTTTCCCTGTGCGTCCTTAGCACTGAACAGCCTTTTCTCCTAAGGCCATCCCTGCGTGCGACCAAAGGAGGCCTGGATGGGGTAGAGGAAGGCACGGGATTTCAAGGAGAAAGAACAAGCAGAACGATTCAATGGGGAGGGGGTGGCAGGAGGCGAGACACGTAGGGCAAAGAGCCGGCCAGGGGGATCGGGGGCACGGACCAAGGATGCCAGAGGGTGAGGGAGGCAGGCAGGAGCAGGGAAAGGATCCGGGAAAGGAGCCAGGACATGCCTCTGGGGCAAGGGGAGGCTCGGCTGCACCACCAGCCCTCCCAGCCCTCTGCATCTCTCCCCCCCTCCCCTCCCCATCCCTTCGCCTTGCATGTTGAACCTCTTCAGACAGTCGTTTTTGCTAATTAACTGCAAGCCACTCTGGGAGAGCCCTTGGGCTGAGGAGCAGGATATACCGTGTTTTTCCCTCTATAAGACGCACCTGACCATAAGACGCACCTAGTTTTTAGAGGAGGGATCCATGGAAAGCTTCCTGATGATCACAGGCACATTCCCCATCACTTCCCCATGGGCTTCATTAAAAGACGGGTTGCCATTTGAAAACACGCACCGACCTGTGCTTGACAGCTCTCACCTGCGCCGGGGGGGGGGGTGGCGGAGCAGAGCGCGCTGAGCGCCTGCCGGCCAGGTGTGGTGCAGCCGGGCTGGTGGTGCTCTTCTGGGCGGCGCGGCAGCGGCGGCGGCAGGTCTTCCCGGGCGGTGGGGGTGAGCACTCCATCTCTCTGTGGGGCCAGCGGGTTAAAGGCTGCGGCTCCTCCTCCTCCGCACGCCTCCCCCTGAGCGGCACAGCTCTCACCTGTGCCGGAGGGGGGGGGCAGAGCAGGGCACGCTGAGCATGTGCCGGCCAGGTGGTGCCACGGGGTGCAGGCGGCCGACAGCGTCCCGGGCGTTGGGCACACACACATTCGCTCTATAAGACGCACAGACATTTCCCCTTATTTTTGAGGGGGGAAAAGGTGCGTTTTATAGAGTGAAAAATACGGCAAGCTCTCTCTCGTCTCTGGTCTTCTCTTGCACGTATATACCAGAGATCGTCGGGGCTCTGTACCTCTGTTTCAGGAAACATGCAGTACAGATAGCAGGAAGGTGGGGCAGCATGTCTCCCAGGGCTTTGGGGTGTGCCCCCCAAGAGCCCTGCTTCTCTGGCACTTCCCTGGTGCCTTTAAAATGCTTTAAAGAAGCCGTAGTGTGTATTTCCGCTGTCTGGACGGCTCTGCAGCAAACTAGCACGGCCAGCCGCCCTCACTGGAAAGGTGCAGTATGGGTGAGCGCACGTGGAAGCGGAACGGGGATTTGCCCGATGACCTGATAGGCCCCTTCCGGCTCCTGTTCTCTCCTCAACAGCAGTTCCCCCTCCTGGTGCCTTCCGGATGTGTTAGGATACAATTCCCATTATTCCCAGCTAGCACGAGCAGGTTGAGAAAGGCTGCCTGCTCGGAAGAGTCTGGTGTGGGTGGTGAACACAATTTCTGTGTGACTTGGCCAGCGGCTGCCTGGGACGTGCTGGGGGACGTGGGACTTGCATGCACAGGGTGGTGTCCAGAGAGGCCCTGGTGCTTTCGAACTCTGCCTTGGGGGACCTGCTGGACACCGGGGGAAGGTGGAGGGAACCTTTTCCGGAATAAGCTAACAGACGAGCAAACGGCTTGCCTGGTACTGTGAGCTCCTCCTGGTGCCCCTTGGGGCTGGCAAAATTGTGGAAGAGGCGGGAATGGACAGGCCTGTGGGTGCTTGAAAGGCTCCGGAGTGGAACAAAGCAGGAGGAAAGGGGGCTCGGCGGGACAGCAGCTCTTACGGTTGCCAGCCAGCCGGCCGGCCACCCTCCCTCCCAGGCAGCAGGGCTCCCGTGCTCTTACCTGTGGCCTGACGGACGGACGGACGAGCCAGCAGAAACTTGGTCGAGAAGCTTTTCTTGCCGATCCACCTCCCTGCCAGCTTTTGAAAGGGCAGAGCTGTGCCGCAGGAAGGTCACAAACAGCACAGCAACTTTAGCGCATATCCCGATCCGAGGGATCCATCAGTTCTGTGTTCTTGTGCAGGTCATTCATTCTGCTCCTTTTCAAAGACAGGATAGGAATGGGCTTGACGGGAGATCAAGCGGGGGGCCTTCAGCCCGGTTTGAAGGCAGACCGGTGAGGAGGGAAACGCATTGCCTTCAGATGAACTCAGTTGAAATGGAAGTGAAGACTGGCTATAGTGATATAAGAGGGAGTGGGGCGGTATTGACACCAGGGCCGCTTCTCTTTAAGTGATCTCACACGCTGTGTGTGGGCAAGGCCAGGTTTTGCGGAAAACGCCTGTTGGTGTCTACTCAGAAGTAAGTCTCATGGCATTCACTGGGGTTTATGCACAAGAAAGTGTATCCACAGGATCGCTGCTTTGGTAACTAATGTGTTAAGAGAGACAGAAAAGTTGCAAAAATTTGCCTAGAAAAGTAGCATGTGCTTTGATGAGAGACTGGCTATAGAAAGATTGGATCATTATGCTAAGAGGTAATTCTCCAGTGCCTTTTCATCATAATGGAATACAGTTCAGAAATGTGTGGAGGACTAGAAGTTGTGTATCACAGTAAAAACGTGGATTGCGAGCTTAATTTGTTCCAGAAACATGCTTGTAATCCAAAGCACTCATATATCAAACTGTATTTCCCCATAAGGTTCAATGTAAATAAGGTTAATCTGTTCTGTAACTTGTTTTTTTAATCACAAAAGGTTGCAGCGAGTGCGCTTGGAGGTGGGGACAATTGCAGTCGTGCTGCGGGGGAGACGGGCATGATAGCGGGGGCACTCGGGAGGGGGCGGGCATCATCAGGACACGCTGGGGGAGGCGGGTGCAATCCCGGCGCGCTCAGGTCGGGCGGGGAGACGCTGCTGGACTTGGACCCGCAGCGAGAGAGAGAGAGAGACCGGTGCTCAGTCGTGACGTGACGCTTGTACTGCAAGACATCGCTCGTTCATCGAGTTAAAATTTAGAAAAAAATTTGCTTATCTTGCAAAACACTCGCACACCAAGTTACTCACAATCTGAGGTTTTTTTTTAAATAAGTTTTATTTGAAATTATAATCCTAAAAAAAAAAAAGAAAAGAAAAGAAAAAACTAAAAACATCCATCATCAAAAACATTGGGCCCGCTGGGTCAGCCCTCACACCCTTCTTTTTCCATTTATGATAACTTAAAAACATATTTAAATCTATGCGAAGTCCTATTTCTCTAGCCAATAATAAAAAAAGTCCCAAGTTTGACAGAAGTCAGTATCTTCCTTCTCCTTCAATGATAAAAGTCCATCTATCCATTTCCGCACAGTCCAGGATCTTCTTTAGAGTCAGTTCATCGGTGCATGGCTTTTCACTTTCCCAGTGTTGAGCGAATGCAATCCTCGCTGCAATAATTACATGTAAAATCAAATACATTTCTTGTTTACTAATATCCTCCGGTATAATGCCTAATAAAAAATCTTCAGGTTTAAAAGCTAAGGGTTTTTGTAACATTTCCTTGAGCCATTTATGTATTTTAATCCAATACTTTATCGCAAGTCCACCACATATGATAAAAAGTACCCAATTTGTGTTTACATTTCAACATCCATTTGGCATATTTGGAAACATCTTAGCTAATCTATTTGGCGACATGCCATCTATAAAACATTTTATACAAGTTTTCTTTATACGAAGTTGCTAATGTTACCTTGATATTTCTCTCCCATAGCTTTTGTCACTTTTCTAATTCAATATTATATCCAAAATTTTGTGCCCACGTTATCATAATTTCCTTAACCTGTTCATCTTCCATTTTCCTATCAAGTAAAAAGTCATATACTCTTTTAATATTTTTTTATCTGATTTAAGCATCACTTGATCAAATGCTGTTAAATCCTTATAAAAACCCCACATTTTATAGTCTTAAGCATCTCTCGATTGTATCTGCACCTTATGCCACTAGGAAATATTAGATCTCTGTTCTTGTGTTTCTTGATTCAATTTCAATCCTCCATCCTTATCCAAAATGTCATCATAACTTATAATCCCTTCAGAATTCAATGCATTTGGATACACAAAAGCTTCCATGGGTGAAAGCCATCTTCGTAATTTATTATACAGTTTTATCTTTAACTTTTCTCACACCGACATTAATGATTTTCTAATATAGTGACTTAAAAAAGAACCATGTGACTTAGCCTTCTCATACCACATAAAAGCGTGCCAGCCCATTTGCAAATCATGTCCTTCAAGATACAAAATTCTCTTATTTCTTAGAGTTATCCGTTCTTTTAGCCATGTTAAAACAAAAGCTTGATAATACAGCATCCAATCAGGGAGACCAAAGCCCCCATTCTCTTTAGCTTCCTGAAGTATTTTTAATTTAATCCTTGGTTTCTTCTTTCTCCATATAAATCTTGACATTTGAAAATTCAAATCATCAAAACATTTTCTATCAATTTTTATGGGAATCATTTGGAATAAAAACAAAAGCTTTGGTAATATATTCATTTTAACTAGTCCTATTCTTCCCAGCAAGGATAATTGCAAAGTGGCCCATTTTTCCAGATCACTCAAACAATCTGAGGTTTTACTGTCCTTTCATTGAACAAGGGATATATGAAAGAGGCTGACTGCGGCCGCGAACCTGGGGTGTTACAGAGGTTTGTCTACGAAAAAGGCTGATCTTTAGGGAAACAATTCAAAATAAGTTTAGTTCGTGTATGTAACATCTTTTCTTGAGGTATGCCTGCTTTCTTTAAAAGAATGAATTGGTGGAAACGTTCATTTTGCAAGAAGGTGGGGCATTTGGGGGTCCTTTTCCTTGTGCTTGCCAAGCAGGAGAGTCGTATGGTGCAAGAACACTTAGCCTGTGAAAGGGAAAGTGACGTTACAAAGCGCATCAAGGATGCCATCCTGGCAGGCGGCGAGTTGGAGGCTTTATTTTGTCTAAAAACGCACAGGAGGTGAGAGATTTCAGGGCCAGACAATGCGTGTGGCTGATGGGAAGGCGGGGTTGGCCGTCCTTCACACCATTCAAGCCACAGCTGGTTCTGCCCTTTCCCACCGCTTGCAGCTGCAATCGTTTTGCTTTTTGGGAACGGCGGATCCTTTCCAAGGTCAAAAATGCAGAACATTCTGTTGTGGGAAAAAGCAGATACCACAGTGAAGGAAGGGCTTATCTCAAGGCTTGCAGTGAATTGGCAACAACTGTATATTTGGGATGTTAAAAATAAGAGAGGCTGAAAGGCACAGAATTGAGACAAGAAAATTGCCTCATGCCCAACCCCCCCCCCGGCCCCGCTTCCCAGCACGGCCCAGCCCTGACCAGTGCGCAGGTGCCTGGAGTCTGTGCTGCTGGATGGACAAATCCCAAAAAGTGCCCATTGCAGCCACCTGGTGACCGTTGGCCCACGACGCCCAGTGAGGGGTGTTACGGCTGACCGTGGAAAGGACAGAACTGTGTGAGGAGAATACCCTTGCTTTCTACCGAGAAAATCTGTGGGAGCAAAAGCCGTGGCAGGAGGCTTCTTCTGTTCAAAAAGCCTCCTGCAGTTCTGATACCTTAATTATTTTTGTATCAAGCAGCAGGCAAGTGTCAAACGAGATTTGTGTGGGAAGGGGATAAAATTGGTCTGAAGCGACTCAGATGTGTTCAAGCGTTGTGCCAAGGGAGCAGCTGCTGAACTAAATAATGGCTGACGTTTGCGTACAAACTTGGGGTGTTTTGCTAGTTGTGCATTTCCAAGCATGAACATGCCAGCTCGGTCCATGTGCAGAAAGGGTGGATGTGTCATGCTCGGTGCTTTCCTCCGTGGAGGCCTGCTAGGCACACGCGAAAGATGGGCAGCGTGCTCTGGAGTCAGAGTGCCTTTCCAGGATCTGGGCTTCTGCATAAGGACGTGGAGGGGCCGTGCCGCGGTAGCCAGTGGCTGGGTATCGCTTCCTCACCGCGCGCATTGAGATGGGTCGCAACCTAACAGCAGTCCCTGAGCTCCTGGGCAGTTTGGGGGCTTTGGACTGAAAATGGAAGCAATGAGTATGTGGCACTTGCTCGTCTCCCCAGCAATTCCCAGTTAAGCAACCCAGGAAATTTCCCCTGGATGAGAAGCCGGTAAGCGAATGAGCAGAAGACGTCCGGGCAGTATTTGCAGAGGGTGGGTGCGGTGCGTGCCGGTTTTTGAACACCCCTCAAGGGGAACATAAATTCATTGCAAGTAGTAATGCAGCACATGGGGAAGAAAGTCATGCTAAACCTTTGGTTGGGATGCTAACTTCCTATAAGGATTCTGAGTTGTGGGGAGGTCCCTCTCCCACTGCGTTCCCTTCCCCAGGGTGCCTGTGGGAGGCCCCTGAGTGAAAGAGCATCTTGCAAGCTGAACTCCCCAGAAAATAAGTCCTCATAGACATCTTCCTCCCGTGTGAATTCGTCTGACCCCCTCTCGAATCCATCTGAGTTGCTGGCACCTCTGCCTCTTGAGGTAGGGCATGTTCCCGAATTTAAGTATGCAGCCTGCAAAGACATACTTCCTTTTCTCTGTCCTGAATCTCTCACCACTCGGATTCTCTGGATTCCTCGTCTCTCAAGTTCTATGCGATAAGAGAGGCAGAAAGGTTTCTTCCTGTCTAGTTTCTCCGTGCTGTGCACAATCTTGCACCCCTCCTTGGCTCCCCTCCGCTCGCCCTTTTTCTAAGCTATTAAGCCCCACACCATGGTCCAGAAGTAACTTTGAACAGTCTCAGGGAGCCCGTTGGTTCGCTCCATGCTCCTTGTCAGGCCTGTAAGGGCAAAGGAGCACAGTCCTACGGAATTCTCAGAAAGAAGGAGAATTAAGTGCAGTGCGTTAATTATTCCCAGGTAATCCTCCGCAGGGGTGCCCCTCAGATCCCAGTGCGGGTTCCTTAAAAAGAGGAGAAAAATTAGTGTCGTGGGTTTTTGGAAGTAACAGAAGCAGTGACATTTCCACGTGCCTGTGAGAAAACACGGTGTCACTGGTCAAAGCTCTGGCACCAGGTGACTGGAGAACGAGCGGGTGGTTGTTGGAAGAGAAGAGGGCGAGGCTTAACCTCCGAGGTGCAGGCCTGCACGCCCCATTCGCCCATCTGCCCGGCTCCGCTTTTGTAATTTAAAAAGCAGACTTTTTAACAGCTCAGCAGCAGAGCACATTCTTCACAGGCAAAAGGCCAGCTTTAGAGAGGGTGTGCACAGAGAGGGCCCTCCTTTCCCGTCAGGCCCCTGGAGGATCACCAGAGCTCCTCACATGGTGAAATGGCGAATTCGGGTCCTTCTGCTGCCCTTCCTTCCTTGCTTCCTTCCTTCCTTCGTGGAATGAGGAGTGGCCCCGGAGATCATCCAAACGACATTCGGTCTCCAGGATCACCTCTCCCCCAGTGCAAGAAAGACCCGCTCAGAGCCGGGGGTCCGCGTGGCCCTCTCCCAGAGCCGCGCAGGGTGCTTGTAGGAGAGGCTGGACACGTGCGGCGCTGGAGGAGGTGGGAGGGACACAGATGTGGGGGGCAGGCAGGGGAGGAGAGGAGAGGCTGGAGGCAGATGTTGCAAGCCAGAGGAAGAGGAGCACAGGGTTGTTCCGAAGGGGATCCCACTTGGCCGGAGGCAATACTGGCAAATGGTTTGAGTTTGTGTAGGACAGCTAATAATTTTAGGCATGTGTCTGCTTTCTTCGCTTGGAAGGCAAGGATGTGGTACTAGGCAATGGAGGAAGCACCGTTTTTGCCCACAGAAATGATGTGCAGGGGCTTAAAACAACCTGCCCCTGCTTTCCTTTCTCTGCTCCATTGCATTGAGCTGTTTGCTTCCAGACCTGCTCACTTCTTGTACTGCAAAGCCAGGCTATTTAAATTCTGGTTTCCATGAGTTGCTCAACAACTTGGACATTTCTGAGTAGGCCTCTCCTGAACTTTAGGGCATTTTTATTGTTAAGTGAGTACTTTAATGTGTCTGTGTTCTTTGTAGTGGAAGATGGCAATGCAGCCCTTCCCCATTTCTGTCGATCATGTAACAATGGATCCTTTTACTGTGAGCAAATTCAGCCAGTGCTGATCGTATAGAAATGGATTCTTATAAAGCAAGCAAATTGCCCGCTGCGTTGCTGTGACTGCCGTTTTCAGCCACGCGCAGGCAAGACAGGCGGTTTCTCTTTGCAGCCGTTCCTTGCCCTTCTGGGACAGCTCAACGAAACTGCGCTCTTACATTTAGGACTACAGTGGAAAGAGTGATATAGACACCTGGAAGTGTAGAAATAGTTGCATCAGACACAACTTTAAATGTGCACATTAGAAAGCTGGCGCTGAATTTCCGGCAGTGTTGCCTTTCTCTCCTGGCGCTGTTGCCCTTAAGTGTGCATTGGGGTTTAGCTCTGTTTATACACCCATTTTCCAAGGTTTACGATGATCTTTCAATGTCAGTGGGCCGGTCTTGATTTGTAATATGCCACAAGGAATATTTACGTACAGGCTTTTCTCAGGGATGCCCTTGCAAAGACGGTGAACTGGGGACATTGCTAGAGCCAAACGGAACGAACGGGGTGATCTAGTCGGCTCCTCTTTCACCCCATACTGGTGCAACTGGAGTTACAGACCCTATCAAAGGGAACACGTTGGTTTAGCTTGCGTCTTTCTATGTTCTCGACTCCTTGTTGAAATGGCCTGTGTCCAACGTGTGAGAGTGGTGGCGAAACTTGTATTTTTGAAGTGGAAAGCTCATTTATTTGAAATAACTCCTGCGTGAAAAACGGAAGTGCAGAAAAGGCTACTTGGAACAATTTCTGAGAATTCACCTGTGAAAACGAGGTGGTACAGTCATAACCCAAAGGTTTTACTACCTCAGAAGCGAGTCTGCACATGGGCCCCTAGTCATGGATGCCCGTGGCAAGCGGTTTATCTCACACATCTGTATCCTGCCTTTTAGTTGTCCTGCTGCTAAGCATAATTTCACGTGCGTCTGTGCATTTAATATGCAATGGTTTGTTTTCGGAATTGCCTCAGGTGTGGGGGGTGTTTAACCCATTCCTCGCCCTTCTGCGGCCCCAGGGAAAATTTCTCTCCCAAAGGTGAGGAGCAAAGGCATTATACCAGCTTCAGAAAAGGGCTTTGCCTCCGTGGGGAACATGGCCTGGCGTCCCCTCCGTGCCTGCTGTGGTGCTGGCCGTCTTCGACCCGGTCAGCTGATGCTTACCTAGCAACAACAACACTGTGTGTTAAATGCAAAAAGGCGCACAGTCTTGTGTTGCGTTAGCCTTCCCCAATGCCGTGCCTTCTGGGTGCTTGGACCACTTTACCCCTGAGCTCAGGCAGTAGGGCATGCTTGTGGAGAATGATGGGAGCTGTAGTTCAACCTGGGTGGAGGGTGCTACTTTGGGGAAGAAATTGGAAAGAGGTGCTGGGGTAGGGGGTGGGGGGAGGAGGAAGGTCTCCTTGACCCGAGAGCCTTGGCTGCATGCTTTGCGTTACGGCTCCCGGCACTCCCGACTCTTGGCTGTGCTCACTGGTGCTGATGGAGCAAAAGTCAAAGCCGCTGGAGGGCACCAGGCTGAGGATGAGCGCGGGGTGCCATAAGGTCATGAAGTGCTCAAGGTTGGGGTCAGGGTGGGATGCGGATCGGTCAGGCTGTCGACCGAGGTCGCAGTGCTGAGGCTCCGAAACAAGTCTTCTCTGCAAGGCTTCCCAGGTAGGTGTGGAGACCCTGGTGGGCTGGGGGATGACGATATCCAGGCTGGTCTTTAAAACTGATTTCCACCTTCTTCTTACAATGAGGCAGGATTGTGGCATCCCTAAAGCTTTTTCCCTTTGACTATGTAAGTGTATTTGTGGGTAACAAGACTACCGACTCGAGAGACTGACTCTGAAGTCTTTGTTGGCATCTTTGACGTGGTGTTCCCTGTCTGTGTTGGGCTGCAGCTGCTCCCACCCTCTGTTTGTAGGGATTGGCCCCTCTTCCCTTCCCCCAAAATGCAGCATTCCAAGGCAGATGTTCCAGTCTCCGAATGTGAACTTGGAGAAGAGGTAGGGGTGGGGATGTGTAGCTGAAAAGCCAGTAGTGCTGAGAGGAGGAGGGTGTGACTCTCCCAGCCCTGCGCTCTGACATTAAGTCAAACAAGAGGACCCAGGAAGAACTGTTCAGCATTCCCGCTGCCTGTCTCACAAACAGGGTGAACCTCCCTGAGGGAGGAGCCACCTCCTTTTGGAGAAGAGAGGAATTCAGCTTGGAATCAGCTCCCAGTATGGATGAAAATAACTCCACAATTAGAGGTTTTTTTAACTTACTGGATGCCTCTTGCTAGGAACTTTTGAATTACTTTCATTGTTATCACACAGCTAGCCCTCCCTGGTGAGCTTAGCACAATAAAGATTTCACTTAAAAGCCCCTCCTTGTTATCCACTGGGAAAAGAAGAGCAGAGAGTTTGGTGGGGGAGATACAGACCCACCTTGGGTTCTTGGGAATGGGGAAGTGCACCATTCCCTGCAGGATTTTGAATCCCTGTATACCATCCTTCCAGCACCTTTTTCTAACCAAAAAAAGCTGCTAATGTTGTCACCTTCCAGGGCCGTGTCTGTCATGAGGCAAGTGGGCAGTGTAGCAGGAGGAATGGTAAAACGCAGCGCGTCTCCGTAGTCCACGGGGAGGCGAGGCAGTCTGCTCTGGCAAGAGAGAAGCTCTCGGGGCTCTCCGGACCACGCGCCCTCCCTGCTTCCTTCGTGCCGCACCCCCCTTGGTCACTGTGGGGTGCTGTGCAGCGGACTGGCAGTGCGGTACGACCCATGCAGCCCGCCCGACTGGTTGTGCTCTCACGAGACCCAGCCAACTGAGCGCCCGCGAGAGCCCCTCGACTGGCAAGGGTTCGATGCGGAGACAGAGAAAAGGCCCAAGCAGCGGCACGTATTTTCATCTTGGGCAGCAGGACACTTTGGCCCGGGGCTGTAATCTCTCCACCAAAGGGAGCTGATCGCATTTTGGATAGTGTGGAAAGCAGAATGGTGTGCAAGCTTCTAAGCGTGTTTGCACCATAAATATCAAGGCAGCTTTTTTTATAATTGCAGGCAACAGAGCTGGGCAAGATGGTCACCAGCCGCCTGCTGGCTGTTGCCAGTCAGAGCAGCCATACTAGGCTAAAGGGCACCATAGAAAGCAATTTCTGGTTTCTCTTCTGTCAAGTTAGTGCTATTTTATATGGCTCCTGAGGATCCTACAGGACCAAAGAGTGCTGGCCAATTTCAAACCAGGGCATCATACAGAAGCTGCAAAGATCAGGGGTGACTTCAGGAAAGCCCTCCTGGTTCCGGACGGGGATGGGCTTGTCAGATAACAATTTTCCTGCCTTCCAATTCAGGGTGTTTGCTTTTTGGACAGCAGCAAGTAGTGCAGCATTACTGATCCAGGCAAGCATTGGAGGCAGTGGCAGGATTAATTCACAGTGTGGAATTAATTAATTGATAGGATTAATTCTGCAATGTGCGTGTCTCTCTGTGTGCAAGAAATACCATACCGAGCTGGTAAACAGTTTAACCCTTTTACCTGTTCTGCAAAAGGGTGCTAGCAAAGCAGTTAATGAAAGCAGCAGACCACAAGGACCAAAAGATGATTCGTCTGTAGCACAGCCCGGTCTTCTTAGAATTAAACTCTTACATTTCTTACATATCATTCATTTATGATACAAGTAGAAAATACAATTGAGAAATACTGGAGAAACCATGAGTGTTAAATAAAAGCTGTAACTTTGGGGGACACGATATCTTCTTCCAGTCCTTTTATAGTCATGGCGATGCAAAGTCTGGGATGCCCATTTCTCAGACCTGCTAGAGGAAATATAATTCCTCTCTTTCAAATTCTGAAGAATATGGAGAACATGCATAACTCTTTAAAATGCTTCCACCATTTGTATGTCGAGTGTGGTTATGGCCTGCAAGCTGACTAGGACTTGAACGGAGCGTGTGCCTTGTTCTCCCGAGACAAGAGTTAAAACTGTGCAGTGGCTTATTGTCGTTCCACTAAGAGTGCGTGGTGCGTACTGCTTTCCCAGGCACTGCTTTTCCAGGCCAGCAACCACTCAGGTCTCCAGGCATGCGCAGGGCCATGTTTGAGGAGGTGGAACATGAGGCCCAGTGGCGCTGGCCTCTGGAGGACGCCATGCCCGCCCGGGAGCGGTCTCTCTAAGGACCGCCATCTGCGTTTCACTGGGCGTCCAGCCTATTCCATTTTCTCCTCTTGCCTCAGTAAGTGCTGGCCCTGCTGAGCCTCCTTTGGGAATGTGGGCAAGAGATCCCTCTCTGCCGGGAGGAACGTGGGGCCGTCCCCGCAGTTCTCGCCTTCTCTGGCATTTCGAAGGCATCCCTTCCACGCTGGCCGGGCCGCACCTGGAGCTCAGTCTGGCGCTCTGGGCTGCAGAAACCGTACCTTCTTAAGTAGGACATTTTCAACCCGGGTTGGTGTGGGGCTTGGAAATGGAAGCCATGTGCTCCTTCCTCTCTCGCTGCTGTGTCAGCTTACCGTATCTGACCTGTGTTGAGAGCCGCTGAATAATCTCACGGACTTGTCAAATTTCTAAACTTTTGTAAAAATGCAATGGCTGTTTTGGGGGCGAAATGATTTCTCTCGAGGTGAAAGAGGCCAGAGGAGCATTCGCGACATTGTTCGCCGGGCAAGAGCATGTGATGCACATGAGCGCAAACCATGTGGACAGAACGCTGCGCAAGCACAATACGCCTTGTTTCTCTGTTCGGTGCCGCGCCTCACCAGCGTTTGCGCCAGAAGAGCCAGCGTGCAGAGACTGAGCATGGGCCTGGGACGCGGGGGTCTGCGCTCCAAGTCCCCGCTCAGCGATGGAGCCCACTGGGTGGCCCTGGACCGGCGCAGCCTCTCGGCCCAGCCTACCTCGCAGGGTGGTTGTTGTGGGGAGAAGACAGAGCGGCAGCAGCAGAATGACGCAAGCTGCTTGGAGCTCTTTAACCAAGAAAAATGCGGGATAAAGATCCGATGAATAAGCAAACATCGGAAAACGTGCCAAGGGTGCCTCGTCCTCATACCTGGCGCAGCTCGGCTGCTTGTGGGCAAGCAGAGCGTACAAGAGTCGTTTCCCGGCTCAGAGCAGTATTTTCCTGCCGCTCCAACTTTTCCCCTTTGGTCTCTCCCTCCCAACCCGCTTCCTCACCCTTTCCCTCTCTTCCACTCCCTTGCCTTGTTTCCCCGCATCCTCTCAGGGCTGCTATTTCTGCCCCCGCATCTCCCCTGCGAACCCCTTTAGCTTCCTTCAAGTAGCCAGGCCCTCACAGCTGCGCTTATGTGGCTCTGCATCTTCTCCATGGGGGCTATTTAGTGGCACTGCCCACAGCTGCTTCTCAGGCTCCCAAATGCCCCCCCCCATCCAAACAGGTTGACCTCCAAGGCCCTGTGAGTCTCTGTAGTATGTTAGGAAATGTGCAAGCGCAGGATCGTGCCAGAAGCGCTTCCTCTCCTCAGGTTGGTGAATTGGGCTTCCCTTCATCCCTTTTCCGGAGTCCACAGGATTTAAAAGGCCGTCGATTTTGTAGTGAGAAGGCGCCTGCCTCGGGCTTCCTGAGTAAGGCTCAGGACGAACCCGGAGTCTGTCGTGCCTGTAGCCTCAGTGCCGAGTGCTGGTTTTCCGTGCTTTGCCTAAGGTGGTGCTTGCCGGATCTTCTTGAATTATCCATCCTCCCCCGCTTGTTCTCTGTGTTTTCTAATCTGGAATCAGCCGTTTTTGATTTGAATTTCGTTTTTGACGGTTAGCCTTGGTGAGATGGGGGCTGCCGTCACCCCGGTCGGCTGCTCAGTGGTGGTGCAAGCTTTGCACGGCAAAAGTCTCGGGGCAGCGGCGCCTCGGCTCACGAGCGCCTCGGATCATGAACAGATCGGGTCACGAACAAACATTTCATGGAAATTTTGACGTGGGTCGTGAACTCTGCGTTGGGTGGCAACCAAGATCGCAGCCATTTCCCCCCACCCCCAGGTCGCGTTTGTGCGGGGAAGGCGGGCGCGATCTCAGCCATCTCCGTCCCCAGCCAGCACGATCGCAGCCATCGCCCCCTCGCCCCAAGTGGGGGGGTGGCTGTGACCCTGCTGGGGGCGGGGGGGATGCCCGAGAGCGCGCCCATCTCTCCCCCCCCGTGGGCGGGGATGATGGGCGCGTGCAGGGGTGCAGTCCTGCTGGGGTGGGGGGGGAGATGGGCGCGATCTTTGCTGTCCTTTGTCACTTTGCTTCACATTTTTCTGATTTAAAAAGTGGTTGCAGAACGGATCAACATCATTTACATTGACCCTGATAGGGAAATTTGACTCGGCTCACGGCCGATTTGGGTCACGACCAGCGTCCTGGAGCGGATCGAGTGTGTGAGCCGAGGCGCCGCTGTATATCGAACCCGGAAGGCTCGTGGGCAGGAAGAGGCCGCCAGTCGAAGTGGAGAGCGCTGGGCGAGACGGGGCGCTGGGTCTGTCTTGGTACAAGATGCCTTCATGTGCTCGCTTGCCAGCTGGCCAGGCCTTGTCTGAAGAGGCGCTTACTCCTCGCAGAACAAGCCTCGCGTGGGCACATCAGTCTGTCAGCGCAGAGGGACAGAACCTTCTAGGCGCCTGCCGGACGTCGACTCGATAGGTGGCACACTATTTATTTATTTGTTTAAAGTTTTTGTATGCCGTCCCCTTGCTATATAGCCTCAGGACAGCTCACACAAATAAATAAATATAATACAAATACAGATAAAACCTGGAAACACCCCGGCTGCACAATTTAAACTTACAAATATTAAACATTGTTAAAATATTGAATAAAAAGGTCTTGGCCTGGTGCTGAAAAGCAAATAAGGACGGCACCAGGCGGACCTCTTCTGGGGAGCGCAAGGCATAGGCGGGGAGCCACCGCAGAGAAGGCCCTCCTCCGAGTGCTCACCCTCCAAATGTCCTTCACGGAGGGCTCCCGGAGGAGGGCCCCTGCCGCCGATCTCAGGGGCGGGAGGGCAAATACGGAGGCAGGCGTTTCTTTCGGTATCCAGGTTCTGGCTCTGGCTCTGGCTGCCTAGCGCCGTTTCTATTAGGCTTACCTGTTCCAAAGTCTTCATAATGTCTAGGATATTTTGCCTTAAATGGAGATAGAGGTATGTCTTTGCCCAGTTCTTTGCTCACCACCCTATGGGCCTTTTGATCTACAGTGCCTGAAAGAGGATAGCCACTTCCAGTCCTTTATTCAACTCTGGCTGCAAAACCTAGGCCACCCTCATACCTCAAGCATTTCTTGATGCTGCACTCATGGAAGAGGGAAAGCATTTTGCCATCCTGCTGATGCAGGAAACCTTTAATTCTGCCTCCATAAAACAGGAAAAGTTGGTGTTTGGCTTAGGAGTTATTTCGACGCAGCCTGACTTCCTTGGTTCCTCATTTCTCGCAGATACATCTGTAAAGCAGTCGGAAGCCGCATCTCTCCTCACCAGGAGCATGTCCTCCCCTTTTGCCCACGCTGCCAGCCAGCCACTCCCATAAAAGAAAATGAAGCTTACGGATAGCGTGGGATTTAGCTCTGCAGAAATTAAGGTTCCAGCAGCCACGGTGGCCTCCCTGGTGCTTCTCTTGGCCGATTTTATTGGTAAGTGGAGTCCTGAAATCTGCCAAAATGTGTTTTCATGCCTACTTTTTTCAGGCAGTACGACTTCAGGATTGATTCATTTCTAAAATAATGATAAAATATGTCTAAAGTAACATTGCAATCCTAGAGAGTTATTCGTTGAAGCTTCCAGTGGTTTCTGTGTGTCAGCTTAGGATAATGCTCCATCCATCTTATAAAGTGGACTCGAGTCCACAAAACCTTATGCAGTTGCAAACATCCTAGTCTCCAAGACAATTGGTTTGAAATTGGATCTCTCTTGCGCCTTCACTGGATGTTACGTCTTTGAAGAAGATGGCAATTCGCGCTTCTAACAGAAATTAGACAAAGCGCATGTGTGGCTGCAAGAATTAATCAGCTCGATCAGTGCATGGCTGGGTTAAAATGTGGCCATCGAAGTTCAACTGGATCCTGCTTCTGTGGACTCTGCCTGGTGTAAGCTTCCTTTGTGCATTGGACTCGGGCAGTTGTCCAAGAGGGTTCCCACAGCACGAGGTGGCTTGTGTGCTCGGCCGAGAGAAGCCGTGAGCTTGGCTAAGGCCGCCATCCGCCGAGGGAGCCTGCCACCTTCTCTGTTCAGAAGGAGAGCGCAGGTGAGCCCAGGGGGCGCACGAGGGCGGGACGTGGCCGAGTCCAGCCGGCCGCCACTTGTGGCCCTGCTCGCAAAAGGGTGGGCCGAGGTGCCACAGGGATTCTGCACGGGCCCCGCTCTGCCCCCCGGCAGCTCGGGACGGCCCTCCAGCACGTGCTCGGGAGACTGTTTGTCATGGTTTGCGCGGAGAGCACTCTGTGAGCTGCCCGGGTCGACGGGGGGTCCTCTGAACCCAGTTCCTGCTGTGGTGTCGGCGGGATCAGCAGTGGGGGTGTCGAGTTTTCCTATGCCTGGCCAGGCAGCCCACGCCTGCCAGCCAGCGCACACGCCCTAAGCAACGTGATGTGCGATAATATGCGGAAAGCTAGGCGGTGGACTGACTCAAAATGCGGAACTGGCCCAGAGACATCGAGCATTTTGATTCTGGGCATTGCTGGGTTGTAAAAGGCAATCGGCTTAAGGACAGATGTGCTCTTGCGCTCGAATCCTTCAGCACTATAAAGTCATGCAAACCTCCACAGGGAGAGTGGGAGCAGCACGGAGAAACCGACGGACACAGCGCTGGGATGTGCGCTTTGTCGGAGCTGTGTGCTGGCTCCGCCGTCTGACGCGGCACGATGAAACTCGCAACAGATGGCGAGTACTCCCGAGGTGCCAACTCGGGGTCTGACCCCATGTCCTTTCAGGGAGTCTGTGATCGGGTCCCTCGCGGTGCCGTGAGCCGAGACTCCTCCTCTGAATCACCAGCCGCTGGCTGTTTTCCGTGCAACTTTATTGTTCCCAAGGACCAAGCGCCCAGGGCGGGTCTCTGAGCATGCACAGAGGGTGTCCGGAACCCCACCTAGTGTTTCCCTCCTGGAGCTCTCCTTATGGAAATGCCTGGGCCCCATCCCCTTGGGAGGGGCTCTCTGAGAATGCGCTCGCCTCCTCTGCATGCACTGCTCATCCAGGGGGCTCTCCCATCTCTGCGGGCGCCTTGCCACAAGGGAGCAGGGACCTGGCCTGCCTCCTCCTCCTCCTCCTCCTCCTCCTCCTCCTCCTCCTCCTCAGAGACCCTTCCCACTGGCTGTGCATCTTGACTGCTCCCACACTGCCCAACTGGCTGGAGCACCTGCCCTGATACAGCCGTGACCGAGCTCAGCCCCCCCACTTCATTAGACGCCCCTTTCCTGTTCCAGCCATCTGGCATGCAGCCGGCGGTCCAGAGGGAGGGTCCTCCGCACCACCAGCCTTCCTGCTCCCAACACGTGGCTTTCTTCAGAAGCACAATCATCTTGGAGCCCGAGTGGTCAATGCTTCCTGGAAATCTTTGCTCCCCTGTGCCGTCTCCTCCTCCACCATTGACTGAAAGGCCGTCTGGCCCCCAAGGACTTCCTCTTTCTCCCCCCCCCCAAATAATGCCAGCTCCGTCTTACTCCAAATCCGCCCTCAGCACTTAACTTTAGTAGAGCCCCTTCCTCAGAGCACATCAGGGACATCGTGGGAACCGCGGACCAACACACCAGGCCTGGAATTGCCTCGCCGCAGTGGTTATGCCACCTAAACTCAGGCATGTGGAACTAAACCTAAACTAAACCTAGTGCCTCTTGATTTCCTCCGTCTTTTCTGTGATGCATTTCATATATAGTAAGCATCTTGCACTAGATCTATCTGCGTAAATACGGAGACTGCTGTAGGGGAAGGAGGGCTTCGGTTCCTGGGAATACAGGCGTTCCCTGGGTTATGAACGAATGGGTTACGAGCAACCCACGCTCATGAACAAACTGCCATTAATCTAAAAATGTGCATTAAGGACCCTCTGTGTAAAATTGCCGTCACCACAGAGAGAGGGGAAGTGAAAGGGGAGAGGGAGGGCCCCCAAAGCATCTCTATAGAGCGCATGCCTTCCTACCCTGCCCATGTGGAGAGGGAAATCTTTCTGGCATTTCCTTGGTGCAAAGAGGAGGTGCTGGCAATGGGGGTGGGGTGGGGGGGTCTGGGTTGCAGCCGTGTTCTCTGTTTCTCCTCTTTTCTGGGGGCCCGGCACCCTGAACCCTGTGAATGCAGAGGGCTGCCTGTACGTGATCTGACTTACATTCAAATTCAGCTGAAAGAGGGGCTTCCATTTTCTCAGGAATGGAACTGGTTGGTCACCTGGGGCCCACCTGCGCTCTTCCGTCTTGGAGAGCAGTACGTTCTTCTCATGGAGCACATCCAAGAAGCACTTACTCTGGGAATCTGGCACGGTTGCTCCTGGAAGCATGGTTGTGAGGCCCCCGGAGGCGGTGTCCTTGCGGCACTTTCCCACCCTGCGTGACCGAAGACAGTGTGACGTGCGGGAGCCAAGGCAGTTTCGGAACGGAGCGAGGTCAGTCCACGGTCAAAGTGCTTCCCGGCCAGAAGGCTCACCGGTGGCCTTGAAGCAATCCCTCTGCTGCCTTGCAGAGTTTTGGCGAGGATGAAGACAGGGTGTTTGGGTGTTTTAGTGGCGGGGCGGGATGAGAACCTGAAAAGGCTTAAGGGGAGGGTCCTGGTGACGCTGCAAAGGGTTCTGAACTGCAGTTGGATGAGAAAGAGCATCATCCCCAGTGAAGGGCTAGCGAAGCAGCTCCCACACACGAGCAAGAGTCGCGATCGAGCATCACCTCCCGCCTTGCAGAGCCTGCCAGGATGCGCAACGGCAGACTCACCTGTGTTTGAAAGATGGGACATCCCCTGAGAAGGCCACCATTAAACATGAAACAGAATGACATTTTAAGGAAAGGTGCTCAACAAATATTTGGGGTGTCTAAATATGATGACACTTTGAGCACGTGTACACACCACAGCATTGGCCAGTTGCCTTTCTGGGCACCATAACTACACCCAGTGCTTTTCTGGTCATAGAACGCACCAGAACGGAGTTCCGGCAGCTTTTTTCGACAGATTTCCCAAGTTTTAAAAGTGACTCTTGAAAATTGGATGTTTGGTCCACATGGATTTGAATCGCCCTGTCGAGCGCAGCAGGTCGGCGGCAAAATCATTAAAAAGGTGCATGTGGGCCGCTTGCGTGTCGAGTCCGATGCGTGCGTACTCCGCGCTGGTTGCGATGGTGCTGCTCGGCTTGCGGCGCTGCTCAGCTTGTGATTGTAAGCTGCAAACTTCTCCATCATGAAGGCAAAAATTAGAACTGCAGTGCAGGACGATATGAACCTGACGCATGCCAGGGCCTGATCTGAAACGCAGCGAGGTCAGTCTCCGAGAGCAGGAGTGCCGGGCAGCGGAGAGGGGGGACTGAGGAGGCCAGCATGTTCCTGTGGCCTGAGCGCTCCCTGGGTGGGTCACACTGCAAACAGAACAAAGCAGTTCAGATAAAAATAATAGATAAAACAATGACAGCCCAAACCACAGATGCATAATACAGTAAAAGGTACCATGCAAACTGCAAATGGGAAGGTGAGCACAAAACAACAATAAAATGATAGACACAATCAGGGCTTTCTTTGTCATAGAACGCACTGGAATGGCATTCCGGCACCCTTTTTTGACGGATTTTTCCAAGTAATTGTGAATCGCCCCGTTGGGTGTAGCAGATCGGCGACAGAAATCATTAACCTAGTGCCTGCGGGCTGCGTGTGTGTCGGCGCTGATTGCTGGCGCTGCTTGCGAGGGCGCTGCTCGGCTTGGGATGCTGCTCGGCTTGGGATCGGTCGTGTGGTTGCGCGCTGAGTGCTTACTGCTGGCGGCAACCATTGTGTAAAAGTGTGACCCCAAGTGAGATCCGGCACCTTTTTTTTTACAAAAAAAAGCACTGAAGAAAACAATTATTCAATTTCTCATTGGAGCAAAAATGTACCCTGTTTCCCTGTATCAAAGCTATTATTGGGTCTCCTAAGTGATTATTTTCAAGCTTATAAAGTCAGTGATACATCTCCCCATTGATTCATCCTGTTACCGGACTGAGCCAGTCAACAGCTGGGGCAAACCTGGGTGGACCCCAGACCCGAGTCGAAAGGAGCCCGAGACGAGACTTAGAGCCAAATGCAGCTTTATTCTAGTGCACTGTAGACTAAAGGGAGACGAAGGGGGGCATTCGGCCCAAAGCAGTGTCTCGAAAGCTGCACCCCGGAACATGCGTTTTATACCCTGGGTCACCCATCAGGTCACCTAATACACTTCTCGTGCATCAGTACATCAGTGTAGCCACACCCCCAGTGCTGCTAGCTGCAAAGAGTCTGTTCTTCTGTCAAGGGCCAGGCATTTCCCACGCCTATTTCTTATCTGCCCGAGATTCACACGGGCTTGCCGTGCTCTTTCTCCCTGCACATTTGCAACTTCCATGGCGGCTGCAACCCGTTTCCACTGTCCCTTTGATTTCTGTATTCGAGGTCAGGCTGGTGTGTCAGCTGTGGGTTACACAAAGTTCATTTTGTTCTTATCCCCCCTCCCTTCTGGGACAGCATAACTGTGGTGTTTCTACTATGTGGCCTTCCTCTGTCCAATTTTGGGGAGTTTTGGGGTGCTGCAATTGGCAACAATTCCACACATGGCATTAAACATAATCCTGTCAAATCTTTCTCTTGCAGTGAAAAAGAAAAGAAATTGGCATAAGCAAGATACTGGTCAAACTACCGAAGTCAAACCAGCTCAGAATGGTAGTCGGGCCTTCATTAAGGGATTCGACGTCAAACATTCCCCAGGTAAGTTGTGCTATTATGGCGAGAGTCTGAATGGGGGAGAAAATGGCCTAGAAAAAGTGGTGTGCTGGTGCGGCCACGGGAGTGTGGCCCCCAGGGAAGGCTGCTGGGGGTGGGGGAGGATGAGGAAGAGGAAGAGGAAGAGAGCTGCTTGTGAAAGGCACGGTCATGACAAGCCTCCATTGTGCGTATCGTCGCCATCGCAAAGCCATTGCATTTAAGAGAATCACCATCAGTCCAGAGGCAAAGAAGGGAGGAGGATAACAAAGAACACGGGAGAAAAAGGTTTTGTGAACGACATTATGTGATGTCGAGGTTAACAGTGACTGAAGGAAGGATGCCAGTTCCAGAAACACCCCCGGCTGAACGTGTTGCTGTTCCTGCTCTCCACAGATTGTACCCATGGGGAAAAAATCAGCCCCGCACACACCCTTTCCCTTGACTTTTCGGAAAAGCAGCCGGGGAGCCTGCACTTGCGCACCTTGATGAGCACCCGGCGGCCCCGGTAGGTCAGTCCAAGCCGACGAAAGCCCCTGTTAAGCATTAGGCGCGTGAAGCGGGCTCCGGATGTGGAAGGCTGTGAAGCCACGGCTGGTCTCCCTGTCTGCACATCTGCTGGCTCGTCAAAGGAAGCCCGTGTGCAGAGGGCCTTGTCTTCTGGGGCCCTGCTGGCCATGTGGAGACTCTGCCATGAGACCTCCCTCTCCAGATATCCACAACATACAGATGTTCGGGCCATGGCTAGTCGGCAAGTGGCTCACAGGGGCGGGGTGAGCAGCGCTGCCCCACAGCTGCACAACCCTCTGGTGTGTGGCGATCTAGCCCTGTGAATCACAGTGTCCTTTACCTACTTTTAGCTGACAGCAAAACAACCTTGAAACGGGGAAAGAACTGATATGATGCCTCAGCGTGTTCTCTGAGTCATTATTTGGCATTCTTGGGCAGATAAGGTAAACCTGCACCCTGCACGGAAGGAATCTCTGGCCCTCTCCGGATGTTTTGTAAACCGGTGCTGACAAAGGACGCTGCAAAACAGTCAGGCTGATTCAGTGAAACCCCTTGAGAAACAGGCTGTAGACGAATATAGAGGGTTTTCATTCACTTCTGCATGGCTTGCTCATCAGTTCCGTAACCTTCTGTTTCTACCTTCACTGGCCGTCCCATGAAGGTGAGCGGAATCCACAAAACGAGTTGCAGTTTAGCGGAAGCAGAGAAGAGGGCAGCCATGCAGCACCCTAGAGAGTCTTTCGTGCTTTGGAGACACAATTCTCTATATCCTGGGAACTATTTTTCTTTGTCATCAGATATCCTTTGTTGCTGGAGCCGCTCCCTGAAAGGCACTGCCATGTTATATATGCACCACCAAACCCTGCCTGGCAGTTCCTTGCATCCACGTTGGTTCAATATCTTGCTTTCCCAGGATCTGGGAAAGACCCACAGATGATGGACGCTATGCCTGGCCAGCCCAAGGTTAGTCAAATTGCCAGCACTGTCCTCTTCACATCACTGAAAGTGGACACAGAAGCATTTAGTTCAGACGCAGAGTATTGCTTTTATACTTCTTAAATATCCCGATTCAGGTTAGCACTTCCTTAAGGCGACTCGGTGCTCTGTGGCTGTATGAGGGCTGTGGTGAAGGCCACACTCTGTTCACACTGAATGCCCATTCCTTTAAAATATTCAAAACGGTGGGCCAAGCACAAGCCACTCGTCATGAAGAATGGCCTTCAGGCAGCACTCGTTGCAAACTGGTGTGCAGGTGCAGCGTGTTAGATTGCCCCCGGGGAGGCATCCAGACCTGCACGTGTGGGGCCAGTGTGGGGCACAGGAAGCCAGAGGTTCGAAGAAACGGCAGAGAAACAAGGGGAAACTCTCGCTCCCCGGTCCCAGCTGGCCAGCAGAGTCCTCCTGTGCAGGGGGCCCAGAAGCAAGCGCCTCCACCTCTGGCTGCGGCCGCGTTTCTCGCTGCTGGGTCCCCACTATTATAGTATTACTAGCTATAATATGCTATTTTGGGCAGCCCTGGATATTGCGCACAGAGCTATTCACATGAAACCATATCTTTTTCATTCCACAGTTTGTTTGTTTCCAAAAATTGAAATATTTTTAGTACCCATCATTTTGGCATTTGAGAAAAACATCATCCAGTGGTTTGGGGTCGGATCTATCTGGCAGCGGCAGGAAGGGTTCCACCGGTGCGAGAGAAAGCCGCTGTGCAGCCCCCTGCGCAAGCACCACGTCAGCTCCTCAGCCCTCCGGAGCAGATCCGAAGGCTGCGGGACACGGCCGCTCTTCGGGTTCGCGAGAGTGTTACGAGGACTCCGCTGCTTTCGCTCCCTTTGCTCCGAAATGCTCCCTTGCTTGCATGCGGGTGACCAACAGGCCTGGCACCTCCAGGTGGAATTTGGGGCTCCGCCATTTGCATCTATTCTCTGTCCGTCTTCTGTATGCTTCCAACCGTTTGCTCTCTTGTTCTGCCTCCTGGACGCATTTGCTGCTTAGGGACTGAGAGGAGCACCTGAGCCTTTTTAAAACGGGGGGGTCGCGAGATGCTGCTTTTACCTCGGGGGGGGCACTGAGATGCGTGGAACGGAAGTTAGACTAAAACTGGATACGGCCCCTGTGGCGGCTCTTGCCGAACATTCCCTTGGGCGGCGTTTGCCGCCCCTCCCGCGGGGAAAAAAACCCTTTGGGGCACCCCCCCCCCCCCCCCGCTTGCCAATGTTATCAATTCCTCCACGTCTATCGATCTCTGGCCTCACCCCGGCCTTCCTGCATACCATCTCCTCTAAGTGGCTCAGTGCCTTTAAATCAGGGGTCCTCACACGTTTTCAACAGGGGCCAGTGGAAAGGTGCCAGCCACGGGCTGCCAAGGCGGCGCCTACGGGGATGCGTGGGGCGAGTGGGGGCAGGGGGCCCGTGGGGTGAGGCACCGGCTTGCTCATGCAGAGATCATTTTCTCCAAGCATCCAAAACGACCTCCTTGCAAGCAAGCTGCATGCACACACGCGACGAGTGCAAAACCTCTGGGGCAGGCTGGTTAAATAGGCAAGGCGGTCCGGATCCGGCCCACGGGCTGCAGTTTGAGGAGCCATGCCTTAAATGCACGCGAGACAGATTTGCTTGTACGTAATGTAATTTCTGCATCTCCTGAACCTACCCATTGACACTGCCTCCTTGAATTAGTCCTTCAGGTCTTCCAGAGTCACCAAGGCTGTGCATGGGAGCTACATGAACATCAGCAGCAGCAACTGTGCACCAGAATTCCTACGCTATGAAATAATCTCACAGCATAACGGTAATTGCATGCTATAAAATAATCTTGCCCAGCCTAGTGGAAATGTTTTCTTTTCCTTGTTCCATCTGCTGCCCAGGTGGGTTTTACTACATGACCTGAACGCTTTGTAGCATCTGCTGGCAACTTCTGTCTGGCAGCTGAAATAATTTTGCCCTTTCCCAGGAATACTCTAATCAAGAGCCAAAGGGTGAAGTAACACAGCGGGCTCTTTGGTGCGCCAAGGCAGCCCATGGACCCATCCCTTCATGACTGACTGCAGAGTTTTGTAGCGTGGGCGAGGGGTGTCAGAGGTTTTGGGTCATCCAACCAGCCGGTAACCCAAAGGACATCTCCAACAATGAAATCACATCTTAATGAACGCAGCCCGTTATTATAAAACTCCAAACACTGGCTAGTAATGATCAGGAAAAGAGCAGCTGCACTGGCTTAGCATCCTACACTGGAAGTCCGAGTTTCCTCCACAAATGCAGCCACCCCTCCCTAAATCATCTTGCCTTGTGTATAAGGTGCCTTCATGCATCACGGTTGTCCTGTGAAGTTTCCTGTTGAGCCGGAGTTGAGTTTACTTGGCTGCATCTCTTTCTGGAGAACTGAGCAGACTGATTTTCAAAAGCTGATCCTGGGATCTGTTGTAGGACGGCATCTTACGGGATTTAGTTGGCCCCTATTTCTGTGCTGCTTTGGGTGATGTGAATGCCAGCAAATGTTCAAAGGAAGAGAAACATGCTTGTAGGTGCCGCAGCTTAACACTGAGAAAACGGAGGAAACACTGAGAGGAGAAATATTTCTTTCCTTTCTGATGTGCATTAACTTTCTAAATGAGATTCTTCTCTCATTCACTTGGCCTTGGGTTGGTCTGTTGCCACCAAAGTATTGCTGAAGAGCCGAGACACTGGAGGCCAAATGCTATTTTTACAGTTTTCCGAATGCTTCTGAATATCTGGGATGCTTCCGTGGACACATCCACTCCCCAGAGGGGGCATTCTCCATAGCAGCCCATGTGGATGATGGGATAAGTGTTTTCTAGAGTACTACCCACCCCAACCTCCTTGTTGTATAACAGGGAGAGGGAGAATAAAATATGTATTAAATAAAAGAAACATTATATATTGTTATTTATTTTATATTGTTAATTTTAGATTGTTATTTTTGTATTTTATTGTATTTTATTTTGTGCTGTGAGCTGCCCCGAGGCTTCGGCAAGGGGCGGCATAGAAATGTTTTAATAAATAAATGAATAAATATGGAAAATAAAAGCAGTACCAGTACCAGCCGGCACTTGGACAAGTTTCCTTGCGCTGGTAGCAGTGTATACAACTACGCACCCTGCACTATCCCCAATATTTATTTCCGCGAACTCTTACACAGATGACATCTCCTACTCCCTTGGCTTCTGCACTTGGATGTGGGAGAAGATGTATTAACTCGGATGCAGAGAGAGAGGGAATGTGTATTTAGCGATACCAATGCAACTTTTAAAACAGCCGTACTTCCGAGTGCGTGCGGATAGACGCATACCCCTCGGGCAGAAATGGCTCCGTGTCCGCGGGAAAAGCTTCTGAAGCCTTGTCTTCACACACTCCTTTCATATCAGCTTGGAAAATTTAATTAGAAACTAAACGAAAGCATTTTTACTGAATTAGCAGCACTTAGTGTTCTTCACAGCAGCCTGCAATTTGTACACTTTGTTCTCAATACTATATGTAGGTCCTTTGCAACATGAAAACATCTCTTTACATTATTTCTAAATGTAATAGAAACTACGTCCTTTTGAAAATGATCAAGTTTACAGAACCGTTCATACAAAAAGGCATGACTTTGCGAGGCTTGGCTTAGCTCCAGAGATGACAGGAAGGAAGGAAGGAAGGACGGACGGACAGACAGACAGAAGCAAGGCGGTTGGAGTTTTTTTGCGCTGCTGCCGCAGTCCCTCCCGTGCACCAATTTTCCCTGCTTGGATCTCAGGGCTGCCGAGCCTCAAGCCACGAGGGGCTCCCAGCCCACTGTGTGGCCCCACTCTTTCCCCAGTCTTTGGGCAACGCTTCCTCCGTTTCGTTTCGACAGGCCCAGCCTCTGGCAGTGAGAGCTCTGGGCCTGGGGCCCAACCATGCTGGCTTGAGTGGCCCCCCCAGGAAGGGCGCCTGACACGCTTGCCATGGCCTTTCCCATTGCAAGTACAAATGTTATTTTCCCAGCCTTACAGCTTCTCTGGATTTTAACTCTGTTACTGTTTCATAGTCCACTGTTGCTGTTTGTTACTTTACTCTTCTCTTTTAAAGGTTTATATGTATTTTATGCTTGCAATTATGGAACACGCTCCCCAGAGAGGTCTGCCTGGCGCCATCACTGTATGTTTTTCGGCACCAGGCCAAGAGCCTTATATTTCACCCATATTTTAATATGTATTAATAGTAATTGGATTTTATTGTTTGTATTTTATTAATTGCAGCCAGCGTGGAATAGTTGATTTATCTGTTTTATTCTGATTTATGTTATTAGCCGTCCAGAGACGCAAGTAATGGACAGCACACAAATTTCATAGACAAATAAATAAATAATCCTCAGCCACCCAGAAGCTTCAGTAGCAGAGACCTTTGCAATGGACTTCTGCCCTTGGCTGCGAGAAGCTGAGCACCCTGTGCAGGCGGGCCCTGGAGAGCCCGTGGGTTGTCGGCTGCACTCGGCTCTTCAGTGCCCGCCTGGGCCCAGGATTGTATTCCTGTCCCCCAGAGATGCCTGTCTTTTCTTTTTCCCCCAAGGCCAGAAAGGAGGGTTGATGTTTCCGATGTCCACCAGGCGGAAGGACTGCATGATGGAGCTAAAGGAACACGTCGATGATTCCAGCAGCACCAACTGAAAAAGAGCTTGCAATGCAATTAACTTGGGATTTTCCGACACGAGGTAAGATGGAAGAGTAGCTTTGTCCGATTCCTCAGACTCTGAACCACTTGCACCAGCGCTTTCTGTAATAAGAACACTGTTTCTCTTGTAACCCCCTGAGTCCTGTGTAACGAAAAAAGCAAATGGCTTGGCCAGACAAATAATTCAACTCTGCACTTCTGTTTGCTGAAATTTCCTCCGGTGGGCAATGCTTATGGGAAGTGATGAATGTATGATTTGCTGAACCTCTGAGTATTTTTAATTTATTTATTAAGAGCTTTTATATGCCATCCTATTATGTAAAAATCTCAGGATGGCTTACAATGTTTAAAAGAACAATTAAAGCCAAAACAATTTCTAAAAAATAAATTGAAACAGAATAATATATAAGACAAAGCAGTAAATCACAAAACAAAACAAGAGCAACTGAACGTTAAAGGTAGATTTTAAAAAATAGCGTTTAATTACAGAGGTTTTGGTGTGGCGCTGAAAGGAGTATAGGCTCGGCGCCAGGTGTACCTCTCTGGGAAGCACGTTCCAGAGTCTGGGCGCCACCACAGAGAAGGCCCTACTCCGAGTAGATGCCCTTTTTACCTCCTTCAGGGAGGGTTCCCGGAGCAGGGCCTCTCCCGCAGATCTTAAGGGGCATGAGGGCATATAAGGAAAGAGATGTCCCTTCAGGTATCCCGGTCCCAAGCCGTTCAGGGCTTTATAGGTTAATAGCAGCACCTTGAATTGGGCCCGGACTTCAACTGGGAGCCAGGGGAGCTGACGGAGGACCGGCGTTACGTGAGCGTAATGGGTAATCTATAAAGACACAAAAAGATTATTATGGGCAGGAGAATGCCCTTCATAAGCAGAGAAAAGGACGAGTTCTGGCAAAAAGAAATAAACGCTGTTCTAGCAGAGAAGTCCATCTTGCTGGGCAAGAGGAAGAAGTGCTACTTAATGCAGATTAGAGACACGCTGGAGTATAATTGCAAGATCATTTATTTTGCCATATCCATAGCTCTCTAGGCTGCATTTTAATCATTGTTTTAATAATGTAACCATCTTCCCTTTGCACGCAGGATCAAAAGCAATTCCAAAGCTCTGTGATAATAGGCATTTTTCAATGGATACTTTACAGCTTTTTCTCCAGAAACAAGAACAATGGGAAGCATTTTATTCTTGGGGACTGTTGGAACTATCCGCATATACTGCTGATTCAATTGTCGGCTAGCAAATGTTGTATTTTTCAACAAAGACTGTGACATTTTAACAGGCTCCAAAGCTCTGTCTTGACACAGAGCGTACATGGCCTCTGTTTATACTGGAAGTGTTTCATACTTAAGAACTCAAACCAGAAATATTTAGAAAGTAAAAACAAACACATGTCCACATCTGTTTATATAAGCTGTTAAGTATCCAAGCCTTTGGATAAATAAACTTTCAGAAAACCGATAGTGCTCTTCCTTTGCCCTTACATCCACTCTTGGGTGATCAGTGAATTTGACTTTGCTGCTAAACAGTGAAAAGCAGTTCCACGAACAGTCCAGGTGGCGCAGTGGGTTAACCCGCTGTGCTGCTGGGCTGGTTGATCGAAAGGTCGCCGGTTCGAGTCTGCACAACGGGGTGAGTCCCCGTGGCTCCGTCCCAGCTCCTGCCAGCCTTGCAGTTCGAAAGCATGCAAGTGCAAGTAGATAAAAAGGTACCACCTCGGTGGGCAGGTAACAGCGCTCCGTGCACTTCGGTGTTTGGTCATGCGGCCACACGACCACAGAGACTGCGGACAAGCGCCGGCTCCCTCGGCCAGGAAACGGAGGTGAGCACCGCCCCCGAGAGTCAGGTGTGGCTGGACGTAACGTCAAGGGGAAACCTTTACCTTTAACCTTTTAAACTTCTTCAAGGTTCATTAGAAATAATTAAACTAGCCTCGTGCTTTTCCATGATTAGCAGGCTGATTGAAAGTAGCTCCAACACTGCATTTTAAACTAAACCGAACATTTTAATTTCATTTTGATATTTTAACAGAATGTCCAGCTTTGTAGAGTCTCTTGGTATTGTTAAAAAACTTCCTTGGGTGGAAAATTACTGGCCTGATGCTGCTTGGCTGGGAAAACCCAACACGACCAAATACTGCCTGAGCCGCGTGAAGGACGGCTGCACAGGTTTTCCCGGGGACTCTGGTGGAGGCTCTGCCTGGCACCACGTCCCGAAAGCAAGACATTTATCCTTCATTGACTAGCATACCATATTTTGGAAGTTTCACAAGCATGTCCTGCATTTCCAGATCAGTTGTGCCGTTCAAATGCGGGTCTGAAAGCAAAATATGAATAAACCGTCAGCAGCGTTTGACATTCAGTATAGTGACCCTTCTGGAGTAATTCCCAAAGTAACTCGTGCAAGGCCATAATATACGATCTTTCCACATAAATTAAGGAGATGATTCCAATATTAAGGGAAGGGAAGAAAGAGCAGATATGTGATTTGCATATATCAGGCTCTATCGAAACACTAAATCGGGGTAGCCAAACCGAGGATTGGGAGCCACGTGTGGCTCCTGGAGTTTATTTGGGGCTCGCTGCTGCTCGCTGCTCACAGCTCACTTGCGGCTCTTCTGCTGCACAAGTCCAGCCACCTGTACTAAATATTTGCCTTCGGACGGTGAGTACAGTCCTTCCTGCCTTCTGTGCCGAATCGTTGGTTGGCTGGGAGGCAGAAGCGGTGCTTGTGCTGTCTTCCCTCCCTTCAAGAGGGGAAACGGTTGGCGCACCCCTTTGCGGGCAGAAACGATTCTGTCCTGGCCAACGAGGGCAATCCAGTCTCCTGCAGAGCTGAACTGGCCTTAGCCTGCTGTAATACTGGTGTTGTTCAGATCTTCAGGCAAGAACTGAGGCATATGGCACGTAAGCACAATTGTCCTTGTACGAAAGATCCTCCTGCAGCCAGTAAATCTATTTTTGTGCAATGGTTTGATGACAGTGCAGCTCAAACCTGACAGCTGCTTTTTACTGGATTAAAACCAGAAAGGACTTTCTAAAGATAGCAAGGACTAATACAACCTTTCCCAGCAAAATGTCCTCCAGTTCTTTTGGGCTACTATCTCCATCATGCCTCAGTCAGTATGGCCAATAGCTGGGAATGATGGGAACTGTTGTTGAGCTGATCAGAAGAGCACCAGGTTTAGGAAGGCTCTTTGCTTAGGCTGACTACTTTGTAATGAACCAGAAGGTGGTCATTTTGAAGGCCTGGTGTTGTTTGTATGTAAATGGTATCTTGATGCATTTATTTCCTGTACCAATCAGGTGCGTACCCGGCTTTTCCGCATATACCGCTCCAGCTGGTTAACGATAATAGATTTACCCCTACAATATCACCTGAAATACAAGGGATAACAAGAGAAGATAGAAAAGAGGTCGCACACAGAGACACTTGAACCCCGAGGTCCAGATTCAGTTTTAGGGCAGCTGTTGGGGGTCGCCTTCCGTTGCTGGATGGAGAGCAGGGCAAAGGGGTGCAGACAGTGGCAAGGCAGTGGGGCTGAGCGTGCAGACAATTCCGGCGTGTCGCAATTTGATGCTCGCCGAGCCTTTCAAGCGGCAAAAGAGACAAGGCAGCTCAACACGTCGAAAGTTGGAATGGAAGGTGGGCACGCCCCGGAAAAGCCCACCAGGTCTTCAGATTCGGGAGGCAGAATCGTGGTTTGCCTCACTGTGTATAACCGGAGCATCGTTTCTGTTTCAGGGAGAAAAATATTTTATCTCCTCAGGCCAGCCTCTGAGGACATTTCCCTCTGCTAACGCCGGCAGTCCGCGGCGAATCACAGTGAGATGTTTCTTGCTGGTCAAGTTGATAAGTGTGACCAACGTACCGTTAAACGGGGACAAAACTTTTCATCCCATCAGGTGAGAATACGACTATAATTACAGTGCAGAACAGACACTGACAGAACGCGCCTGTTGCTTTGAGTGCTGGAAATACAGATCACACATGAGGTGCGGGAATATGAAGTTATGGCTGTGTGGCTGCATTTCTACAGAACCGCACGTCAGTCCTTTTCCAAATGGGATTGAACTGCTTTGTTCTGTGTCTGTGGCCAGGGCGCTCCATCCGGACCAGATCAAACAGCACCGCACCCGTGAGAGTGTAGGGAGCTGGCATTTTGCAAAGGACCTTTTCCCGTAGAATGAGAATGCACAGAATTGCATGGAGGAATTTATGTGAAATATCCCGAATATGGCAATGAACGACTATCCCCACTGCTGATTCTTCTTGCACATTTCCCCCCAGAGGCCAATTTTGATCTCTCTCTCACCATCGCCCGACTCACGCACGCACGCACACTGACACACTCAGGGCTGTGTGGCCAGAGGTGTGATGAGGGCAGAGCAGCTGACAAGGGGGACCGCAGGGGGACATTGGTGGCCCCCTTCATTTCACCCACCAGATTTCCCCTGCAAGCCCTGCCCCACTTCAGCGCAGCCCCCATATTCTGCCATGTCCGGCAGGCTCAGATAGTGGAACTCACACAATCAAGAGTTATTCAACCGTGAGAGTGGGAATTTACATGGGATTAAGTTCCTGTGCAACAGGAGGTGTTTGCCACACACAGACTTCATAAAGAGCCATGAACCAAAAAGTCCCCAGTTCAGCTTTCTCATCTGTCACATGCTCACTGGGAAGCCATAAACAAACCGGGTGGAGGGAGATGCTAGTGCATTTGCAAGACTGCGGAGGGATATGAGAAGATTGCTGGGACAGTGCCCCTGAGGCACTTTCAATATTAGGAAAATGCCTTTTGCATTAGGCCACCTAGGTCACTGGCCCGACTGATTTGCAGGCTATGTAATTGCCAGGTGTGTCTTGGCAGATGCTGCTGGTCTGTTCCAGCAAATGGGGGGCCGTGTCCAGGGCCATCGCATGCTGGCATAACCGGCATTATTAGCACTTGCAAGGTAAGGGGGATTTCTCTTTGTCTGGCACAGTAATGAAGCTGCACTGGGGCTGTTTGTGCACCAGTGGCAGAGCTGTGGAAGTGCTGGAGGTCACCCCAGGCGATGGAGCAATAACTAGTTTGTGTGTGTTTCCACGGACAAATGCCGCTATATCAGTAAGTGCATCAACAGAGATGTGGCGCATGGGCTTTAGGAGACATGGGTTCTTCCTTGTGGCCTCTGCGCAGGAACGCGTGCTGACTGGATCCGCACACAGCACCGCCTGGGACATCCTGGAACTGAGGCCGGCATGTTTTGGCACAAAAGGCCATCCGTGCTGCTCCGCTTGCCTGGATCTTGACCGCCGAGCAACGGCACCGGATAGGCTTCTTTGTCCGTTTTTCCACGTGAATTAGGTCTACTGCCATTAAACAAAAAGTTTCCGTGTTCTTCCTGTTTGTCACTTGCTACAGTCTTTTACATTTTATGGGTCTTTTCCCAGCCTGGGCAAGTGCTGGAGTTTTGTCTTGCTTTCCAGAATCCCCAAGCACTGTTCTAATAAAAGCAAGGGGAAGGAAAAATGGAAGAAATATTTTAATGAGGACGATTTTGTGGAGATGAAGCACACTGGGACCTGTAGGGCATGGCAGCAGCAGGACTTCCATAGACCTGCACCTCCCCAGTTTTGGGGAGAACTTGAATATTAACTGCGAGGTTCAATAGGCCATCGGTTTGTGTTCAGTGCTGGGGAAGAGAGATATAAGAGGATAGGCCAGGAGCTGCCAATGAGCAGGTCTCAGAAAATAAAATAAATATCAGGCTTCCAGGAAACAGCATTGCTGAAAGAGATCAAATATCAGAATGGTCAGTTACTCTGATTTGCATCATGACATGAAGCAGGCGTTAACTTCTGTTTGAAGCTGCTTTATGGGATGAAAGCAATGGAACCATGAATGGTTTGTACTGATTGTTAAGGAAAATTCTTCTTCTTACCCTGGGTCACAGTATCGATAATGAACACGGTGCGTAACCGTCGTTAAGCAGCCACAGAAGGTGAATGTTAAGCAGACGGAGTCACCAAATGTGCGACGTGTCTACAAACGACGCACCTGTGGGGGCCTGTTGAAGGGGAACCAGAGGAAGACGGGGGGGGGCACTTCCAGGCTGTCCTCTGTTCACAGCATCGCACCTGGAGGCTCAGGGCAACCAGCGCCGTCAAGGCCGCTCTCATGGGCAACCGCCGCGCCTGAGCTCACTGCCTGGCTTCAGGCCAGGCAGGACAATAAACAGGTTGCAGAGTTAGCAGCGTTCTTAGATTTTCTGTCATACGTCAAGAGCTGGGCGCCCGATACAGTTTTATTTACTAATTTAAAATGTGGAGAGTGACTATAGTTCATTCAGTCCCAAGGAAGGGGACATGCTGTGTAAAAGGATGTAATTCTCTGGTGCCGCCCCCTGAGAGAGAGCCAGTGGCTAGAGGCTCGGTCCGGCCACGCGGAGCCCTGATTCAGGCGCTGATGCATCGTCCGTTGGGCAGCGAGTCCGGCTCTGAGAATCTAGGCCAGCAGCAGATGGCTGCCAAGGGGGTGGGGGGAGCGGGGTGGGGTGGAACGCCCCATGTCCAGCGCTGAGGCCTTCTCGAGGGTGGCTAGCTGAGCCCTCCCGGACCCGCCCTTCTCGCCCAGAGCGGCTCTTCCCAGCAAGCTCGTAGGCCATGAGCTTGCCATAACACGAGGACCTGTGCCATAACACGAGCCGGGAGAGGGGCTGGTGGGGGCCAAAGACGAGTGAGGGACGGGGCAGCCCCTCCCTCTGATCACTTCTCTGCTGCACGTCCAGGCGCGTCTCTGCCCTCTGACATCGTCTTGATCCCAGCTTGGGCTCCAGGCCCAGATCTACTTCCAAAGGCCTATGAGGAAGCCCCAGGCCCCCATTACCTCGACCCAACCCACACTTCTGGTTCAGCAAATGAAGCGGTGCCTTCGGATGACTTCTTGGGGCTCTGATGAATTGTTCATGGGAAAGGAGTTCCAACTGAATGAGTATAAAGGAACCTGGAGGGGGATATTCAGGATGCTTCTTACGCGATCGGTGGCTGCCTTTCGATTCTAAAATTTCACCTGTCTTTCACAGGCTGGATTTAGGCAACTTTGACCCCCGTGGAAGGCCTCGCCTTCGCACTGCACTTCCTGCATAGCTTCAGTGTTGAAATGCAGGTGAGGCAAGAAGGCTGAACTCGCTTTGTGCTACAATATTCAGCCATATCCAGTTCTAGAGAGACGGTGGGTTTGATTCAGATCTAGATGTGTGCAACGGGCTGGCAAAAAGAGGCCCGTGCCCCCTCTTCTCCACAGCCGCCCCACACGGGCTAACCAGAAATCAGGAGGGATCTGCTGTTGAGCAGGGGCTGAAGGCAAAGAGGGGACCCCCAAAACTACGTAAGCACCCTTCACCTGCAACGCACACATCCCGAGCCACCTCACTCGGCAGTGTCCCCCGATCCCCGTGCAGCACCCGAGGTGCGGAGCCGGGAAGGAAAGAGGAGGAAGGAAGTCCGTTTCTGCCAGTTCTGTTGTCTGTGTCTGAATCCAGATACAAAATTATGTATCTTCTTTGGGATCATTGTAGAGAGACTAGAAATACTAATACTGGATTGTAGAGCTAGAAAATGTTTTCCATCATTCTTTGGAAAAAGGAAATAAATATTAGTTTCTCTGATTCTCAAATGATACCTAACTTCAATTCATATGCTTTTGATGAATTAGCATAAATGCATCCTGGAAAAATCAGGGAAACTAAAGAAGTGAAAAAGTAAACTATCAATTTCCATTATCCTAAATTTTGTCCAAAAACTTTGTATACCTTTTCACAATCAGTACTCCTAGTCCAATGCACAATGGACTGAAAATTTTATACTGGGCATCAGACAAAAATGCATTTTAGGGTGCCATGATACGCATTAGAGGTGCTCCCCCACGGTGTCTTGTTGAGCAGCGTGCTGCAGAGCTATCAGGTTTTTCCTGAAAAGCAGCGAGTACCAATGTACGGAGTTCTTCCGTTTCCAAATGCGCTGGCCATTTTGCAGCAGTTGGCAGCTTACGACCACTCGCTTGAAAAGAAGCACCTAAAGCCACACGACGGTTATGCTATAGTGCAGTGGTGGGAGAGGCCTTGCTTTTCATTTGCAAAGCTGCTTGTCCCCCGTGCAACTGAAGCACCTTCTTGCCATGTATCATGGAGCATATGAAGTTGAAAGGCGATTAAACATGGTCAGCTTAACCCTGTTCCAGACCTTGAAATGGGATCTTGGCACACAGGGAAACACCTGCTAGAGTCATGTAGAGATAAATACAAACATGTCTCCTCTTTTCCATTCTGGAATACACAATACCACAACCACAATACCACACAATGCTTAAACTGGTAATCATGCTTGGACATTTTTTAAAATAACACACCTCTGACTGGGAAAACATGCTTTCAGGTTCCAATAGAACTCCCTGAAGTAACTTTTTAAAAAAAAATTATGCAGTTTAATTAAAAAATGCTCATGAAGCAGGAAGGGTTTAGGATGTCTGGGGTCAATAGCAGGCACATTGTTCATAAGCACACTCCAAAGCAAAGCTGATCCCTTCCAAAATGATCCCCATTCAGAGAGTGCAGCATGATAGAAATAAACTCCAGCAGTAAATTTTCCCAGGAAAAATACACCATTGCAACATATGTGCAGGCATAAGCATTACTTTCACTGACTTCAATTAGGTACATGTTCAGAACAAATCCGCATGAAGTAGCCTGGCTATTTTCACTGGATTGTCCAACACAATCCCAAGATCCCTTTCTTGGCCGGCCACAACTAGCTCTGTCCCTGTGACCTTGAGGGAGGTGCAGCTGTGTCTGTATTCTGCAGGCAGCCTCCCTAGATATCACCTGCGGGGGCCCTTCACCTGTGGGGCCCCTCATGTCTGAGAGCAGCAGCTGGAGGCCAGAGGCAGCTCCCACCTCAGACACTCTGTGCTCACTACAGAATCTATGGGGTCCCACCTTTGCGGACTGAGGGCCAAACCCGAAAAAGGGAAGGGCTGGCCATGGAAGGACAATCAGCACCTGTCCATTCAGGTGACTGGCGTCCCCGTGGGTCTGTGCTCCGGGTCCACGGCAAACAGCAAGACCATCCAATTCATTCCAGGTCCCTTGCGGTGGCCCCACAATAGTTTGGCTGACTAACTTTAAGAAAGTGCAGCAAAGCTTCCTTCAAAGGATTTTACTCCTTTTGGCAGAAGGTTTTGGCTAAGATCCTTCTGTGTGCAGAGAGACCAAGCTCATCCATGCTAATGAATCTGCCTTGGTCGCCCTGTATGATGACCTGTGCAGGGAGAAGGACAGGGGGAGTGCGTCTTTGTTGGTTCTCCTGGACCTCTCAGCGGCTTTCGATACCATCGACCCCGGTATCCTTCTGGATAGGCTCGCGGGATTGGGGGTCGGAGGCACTGCTTTGCAGTGGTTCCGCTCCTATCTCAATGGCCAGTTCCAGAAGGTGGTGCTGGGGGACTATGGCTCTGCGCCATGGCAGCTATGCCATGGAGTTCCGCAGGGGTCCATCTTGTCCCCCACGCTCTCCAACATCTACATGAAACCGCTGGGAGAGGTCATCGGGAGTTTGGGCTGCGGAGTCATCAGTACGCTGTCGATACCCAGCTCTACCTCTTGTTTGCATCTGCTCCAGGTGAGGCAGTGGCTGTACTGAGCCGAGCTAATGGGCTGGATGAGGGCCAATAAACTGAAGCTCAATCCAGACAAGATGGAGGTCCTGCTGGTGGGTGGTTTGGGCTTCAGGGGAGGGGACTGGACCTTGTCCTGAATGGGCTTGCACTCCCTCTGAGGGACAGGGTCCGCAGCTTGGCAGTGCTCCTCGACCCGGAGCTATCGTTGGAAGCTCAGGTGACAGCGGTGCCAAGGAGCACTTTCCTTCAGCTTCGGCTGGTCCATCAGCTGCGCCCCTACCTGAAGAATGGTTGCCTGGCAACAGTGACACGTGCATTGGTAACTTCCCGATTAGATTTCTGTAACGCGCTCTACGTGGGGCTGCCCTTGAAGACGGTCCGGATACTTCAATTGGTGCAAAACAGAGCTGCCAGGTTGCTGATGTTGTTCTCATATAACCCCAGTTCTCCGTCAGCTTCACTGGCTCCCCATTGAAGTCCGGGCCCTATAAAGCCCTCAGTGGCTTGGGACCTGGTTATCTAAAGGAGCGCTTGCGTCCCTATATGTCCTCCCGCCCCCTGAGATCGGCAGGGGAGGCCCTTCTCTGGGAGCCCTCTGTGAGGGATATTAGGAGGGTGAGCACCCAGAGGAGGGCCTTCTCTGCGGTGGCGCCCCGTCTATGCCATGTGCTCCCCAGAGGGGTTTGCCTGGCGCTGTCGTTATTTGTTTTTCGGAGCCAGGCCAAGACCTTTTTATTTAAACGATATTTTAATTGTTAATTGTTTTAATTGTTTTTATTTACTGGTGTTATACTATTGCCGAGATGCTCCGGATTTTTAATGTTTAATCTGTGTTTGCTTAGTCTGCTTTGTGAGCTGCCCCAAGGCTTTCTGCAACGGGGGTGGCATAAAAATGCCATGATAGATAGATAGATAGATAGATAGATAGATAGATAGATAGATAGATAGATCAAGCAAGCAAGCAAGCAAGCAAGCAAGCAAGCAAGCAAGCAAGCAAGCAAGCTCACATTCAATCCTCAGTTCCGGCGATGGAGGCCCCTGAGCATGTGCTGGATCCCCTCATGCACCCCCTGAACTGCCGACCAAGCGCCAGAGCGCCCACAGCCCGATGTGCCCTCAGGAAGGGTCCCCGCAATGTGAGGATGGCTCGGCACGGAAGGGGTTCCTCCTGTGTTGAGAGAGGATTGGGTCGGGTTTAACGTGGATCTCTGCCGCCTCCCTGTGGCCATCGGCGGAACCGCAGAGCATCCAATTGTGGCCTCGAGAGAATAAGTGTACGGCAATCATGCAATTAATGTCCATTTGTTTCTTACTCGAAGGGAAGTCACGCCCCGCTCAAACAGTTGGGCGGAAAAGGCGATGGCCCCGGTGTCCCCAGGAGAACTGCAGAACCCCCGCATGACTGCGCAGCTTCGCAGCTGGCCCCTGGCACACGCAATGCAGGTGCCTGGCGAGCCTTTCTGTGGAGGCCCTTCCATAGCGGGGGCCACCACTGAAGAGGCCCTCTGCTTGGCGGTCAGCGCATGAGGCACCCACGGCAGGGAGCGGCCTCTGGGACGGCTGCATGGCCTGGGCAAAAGCCCGGTGCTTAGCGTGCCGTTGTCCTACGCACACCTTGGTGCGGATCGGCCGCAGTGTGTGCCAGGGCGCGCAGCCGACAGCGCAGCGTGTCGGTTCCCGTGAGTCCCCGTGTCGTTTCGTTGCCCAGCTCTAAGCTCGTGCTGGGGCTTCCGGCACGGGGGGCAGAGGGGCGACGCCTGGTAAACCAGACTGGCTGGAACGGGGACTGTGCTTGCTAAGGGGGCCCTGAACACAGGGGCTGCCCTCCTGCCCCTCACCAAGACTCCCATGGATCTCGTGCAGTATCCCCTTACGTATGTTACCTTACTACTCCTACCTGGGGGAAAATGTTCTGGTGCACCGAGACTGCTGGTTGGAGAGCTGCGAGGGTCCGTGAGCCAATGTGCTAGCGTCATTCACGCTGGCAGAACTCAGTGGCATTTCTTTGACTTATGCCCCACCTTTTCCGCACAAAGAGCTCAAGGTGGCTTAGCTCCTCCTCCTCCTGCAGCTCTCAGTCTGATCCCCAAAAGAGCAACCCTGTGAGGTAGGCTGGGCTGGGAGGCTTTACCTCCCGCGGTCGCTCCATGGCCGAGAGGGAGGGGACCGGGACTCCGGTCGCCAGCGCCCCAGCCCCGTGCGCTCAGCCACTCCGCCGCTCCGGCCATGCCTGACTCCGGGGGGCTGTGGCCGCGCTGTGGCCCCGCGCGCCGGGCTCGTCGCGCATGCGGGTCTCGAGCGCCGCGCATCCTCCCGTCCGCGCGGCGCCATTGCGTGCTCGGGATGCGCCGCCGGCACGTTGCGGGGTCGCGCTCGCCTCCACCGTCCGCGGCGCGAGGGCTGCCCGGCGGGGGGCCCCATCCCGGCGGGGGGACCGCGACGGCCCTGCTTCCCCTCCCTCCTTCCCTCGCTTCTCGCCCTTTCCTCCCGCTCCAGACCCGGGTGCCGCTCCGACGCGCCCTTGCACGCGAGCGCCGCGCCTGCTGCAGGCAGGTAGGTTGCGAAGCCGGGATGCGCTTCCGATTAAGGATGGGTATTCGAAACCCGGGGGGCGACGGGGGAAGGGCTGGGGGTCGCCCCCCGCGCCGCGCCGCGCCGGATCTGGGTTTTGCCGTTTGGTTTTACATGGCAGGTCACCGCGCCGGCTTGCAAAGCTAGTCTTGGCTAACGAACGGACGTAGCTCCGTGACCGCGGCTCCTGGAAGGGGGTAGATAGAGGAGCAAGGCGTTCTGGAATCGGGGAGAAAAAGCGGAGGAGGAGGAGGAGGAGGAGGCGTGTTGCAGACGGAAGCTGCAATCTTCGCTGCGGAGAAAGATGGCCGGGACCTGGGCGGCTTCCCCGCTTTGGCGCTGCACCAAAATTCAGGCTGCGTGACCATCGCGGAGGTAAGAAATGGCCGAAGATGCTGCGCCGGCTCTTGAGCGCTGCCGCAGACCATCAGGTGCGGTGCTTTCTGCGGAGGATCGGGCGGTCTCGCTGTTGCATCGTGGTCCCGATCCTGTATCATGCTGGACTTGAGGGGCGGGGCAAAATGCCATCCCTAAAAATAATGCTGGTTCCATGTATTTGCATTTATACGGCCGCCATATTCCCTGTATCCATGGAACGACTGCCGTTCTCTAGCCCCGTTTTGCCCATCCGGTGGAAGGCAGGCCCACCAGTCCCCCCTGCCCCCCCCCGTGTAGAAGAGGCCCATAGCTGAGCCCCACCCCAGCAGGTGCGGAAAGGGGGGCACAGTCCACCAGGACATGCCTGCTTCATCCTGGAGGAGGATGGCCCGTTTTCCATTCTGAGCCGGACCCTGCACGAGCTGTGCAAAGAAATGCCCACCTCTTCAGCCTGAGCAACACTCACAAAGTGCCCTGGGGCTACGGACTTTGGATGGCAGGGCCAGGAACGAGCTGGGTGGAGCCGGGCCGGATCAGAGGGTCAGGGCGAGGCGGGAGGATTCAGCGGCACTGGGATGGGGTCAGCAGGAGCCAGGCAGACCGTGGGGAGTGCCAGCTTTGAGGCATCAGTGATCCAGTCCTGAGGGCTGCTGGCCTGGGCGCCTGTGGAGAGCAAGGATCTCACCCAGGGGACAGGCCGCAAAAGCCATTGCCGGGTCTTGGCAGAGAGTGGGCTCTCCCTGGCATCCCGCCTGCCAGCGTGCCAGATGTTTCCAACAGAGGCGTCTGTGGGCCAGCAGACCAGTCCGCTGCTTGGGGGCCGGCGGCTTCATGGCCCTCAGTTTCCAAGCACATGACGATTCTGAGCCCGCAGAGAGTGTCCTTCGTGCTTGGACTGGGCATATACCAGCTGACTAGAAACGCCGAAAGGACGGATTTGGTGGCAGTGACTGTTCAGTACATGCGAGGCCCACCGCCAGCATCCAAACAGATGGTCCTATGCAAGTGTCTCATGGAGACGTGCGTGGGCATCCTTGTCTGCATTTTACCCTCACAGCAGTCCTGCAAGGTAGGCTAGCGGGAGAGTCGGTGACTAGGCCAGAGTCACTCCCGGTATGTCACGGCCCCGTGGGTGTGGGGCCCAGGTCTCTCAAGCCCCGTCCCACACTCCCCACCACTGCATCACTCCAGCTGGAATTCTGTGGGACGCAGGTGGAGTACGAGGAACACACGTCACAGGAGGCGAGGCGTGGACTAGCCTTCTTTTCCTGCCAATGGCACCACCGGCTTCTGTTTTCAGGCCTCCGGCCTCTTGGTGCAGATCTGTTCTGTTCATTGATCAGGCGGGCTCCTCTCAGTGGGATTTCAGGCCCTTCCCTTGGCTCAGCTCACCAGGGGGCTAATTCAGAAGGAACACTGGGTTGTTCTTAGGAGAGTTTAAAGTACTCAGACTTGGTGGTCGGAGACACCCCAAAGCTGCGGCCAACATGCTTTTTGAAGTTGTGTTTTGGAACATGGGTAGAAGTCGTGGCAGATGGTATTGCCAAAGGGTGTTCAGGCCGTGTTTCTCCCCGATGGCTCTGCATATTGGCAGCCGTCTGCGTCCACTGAGGCGGTGGTGGCGAACCTCTGGCATGCGAGCCGCAGCGGCACACACAGCCCTCTCTGTCGGCACGCGAGCCCAGTCGCCCCAGCATGGCCCCAGCGGCTGAGCATCGGGTAACAGCGCACATGGGGCCATGCGCAGGCTGGACAGGAGTCGTGGCGCCAGGCGACGGCATCACGAGCTGCGACTCATCGGCCGCGACTCGTCCGAGCCTTCGCTGGGCCGGTCAGTGCGCTGCCAAGGGTAGATATATTCTGCCGGGACTGGCTGTGAGGAGGTTTTTCTAAACGAAACCCTGTTTTCAGGTTTCATTGCCGTGTTGGCTCTCTGCGAGAAATGAGTGGGTTTTGGGCTGCAGTTTGGGCGCCCGGTCTCTGAAAGGTTCGCCATCACTGCATTAAGGGGTTGTTTTCTCACCCCCCGCACCCCACACACCACTTGAAAGACGTTCCCAGGCCACTGAAATGGGACATGGAAACTCAGTGGCAAGGCTGCAAAATCTGGCGCCTATTTGGGTAGATCCTGTGCAGTCGATTTGGGTTGCCAGCCCAGCCCTTGGAAACAGTTTTGCAGTTTAGGATTGTGGTCATTGAGGATACGAAGTCAACAGATGTTCCTCTCATCTGCTTTCCCCTTCTTTGGGGCACAGAATTCTTGCTCCCCTTTCTCTGGGTGACTGGCAGGGTGATCTCTCCTGGATTAATTTCCTCAAACAGGAGCTCAGCAAAGAGGGCACCAAGGATAAATTCATCCCCTAAATTTAAAGGGAATGGGGAGGCAGACCATTGTTGGCCTCACCTGTATCTAGCACCTGTATAATGCCCTGCAGCCTGAATTGTGAGGAGCTGCATTCAGGCTGCCGCTTGGCCCTGGAGCACCCTGGGGGTGCTCAGGCCAGTCAGTGACCCCGTCTGCACATGATGGGTTGTTTTATTCAATCCATGGGTTGTTGATTTTGGGGATGTGCGAACCCAGGGTTGTTAGCATCAGACAACCCAGAAGCAGAACCTGGGACTTGCTGAAGGGTTGTGAATTCTGGGTTATTTAAACCACGGATGGTTGCTATGTTTGAATGCAGAACCACGTGCTGTTGATGAGTTGTTTTGCCAATGGGTGGACAAGAGTGATTTGAAAACAAACAGAACAACTATTCTGCATGCCAGTCCTATAGTACCGCAAAGGTTTGTGGGATGCAGGGAGGGAGTCGGCCAAATGAGAGGGAAACAAATAATCCAGGGCCTAAACAAACAAGCCAAGGTTTGTCTGAGGGTCTGTCAGACAACCTCAAAGCAGGGCACAACCCTCAGGTTAATCCCTTGGAGTTAAATGTGAAACCTCTCAGTGCATCTTCCCGGATGCTGCGAGTGGGGCATGCTGGGAGCATATCTTCATTTTAGGTTTCGGGGGATAATGGAGTGACAGAGACTAGTTTTTAATAGTTCCAGCAACACTGCCAATAAACCGTTCCTTCTTCGGGGTGCAGGATGCGCATGCCCAGGACACGATCCCCCTACTTGTCACCCGTCGCTGGTCCCTCGTGGTGCAGGACCAGGCAGTGGGGCGGAAGCGGCTCTCTGCCCGACCCCAGCGGCTCCTTTGCCCTCCAGGCGACTGCGTGCAGGTCGTTCGGGGCCCAGGCAGAAGGACGAAATGCCGGGCAAGCCATCGGCCTTTGCCAGACTGCAGCGGGGACTGCCCAGCCCATCTCCATCCACTGGGCCTCCGCGCTGCAGCCCGCCCAGTATTTCCGGCTGGAGGGAGGAAGGAAAGGGACTGGAATGTGGTGCAGGTTGGAAGTCAGAGGAAACCACACAAGTGGTGAAGCGTGTTTGCCCCTGAACCCAGCCACCCAGCCCAGCTGAGAGGAATGGTGCATATTCCAAGAGGCAGGAGCGAAGGAGAGTTGCCAGGGAGTGACCTGGAGCTCAGCATAGGATCTTTCTCCTGCAGCAGAGGACAACGAGGTTCCCACGCTGGTATCACGCATGATCCTTGCACGCACCCCGTCCCCTGTTGCTCTGGAACAAGCCAGAAATGCTGCTTGCTTGGAAAGGCAGGGAGGGAGGCTGGGCGACAGGCCGTGGAAGGAAATGGCTGCCGCCATGAGCCTCCGTTGCAGCCGACGACCTTGGGCTCTGGGTTGCGACTTTGCAACGGCACATTCACTCCGAAGCGAGTCCTTCGGTGCCCAGTCCAGCTGACGCACCGCTAGCTGTGCTTCCCCTGCATCCTTCATCTCCAGCCTGGGGAAAGGGTGGGGGGTTTTCAGGATTGGAGCCACAAGCAACCAGTGCAGTCCAGCCGTGTTGGAGAGGGCCCTTCCTCTGAGCAGGTCCAGAGAGCTGTGTTCTCGGCCACAGGTAATACATGCAGTGCTGGGTAAATGCGTAGGGACCCAAAGGGCGGATTGTCCGGGCCAGGCTGCGGCAGGGAAGCCTGTGGTGCAAGCTGCTGCTGCTCGTTTGGTTTGCGCTCTGCACGTCGCTGGAGCGGCCTTGTCCTCTGTGGCAGGGGAAAACCGCTTTCAGCGTTCTGGCTGGCGGGTCCAGTGCTTCTGGCGCTTCTCCCTTCACCAAAGGAGCCCTCCTTTGGCACGCAGTGCCCAGTGCAACGCACCAGGTTCCAACGGAGGCCGCAGATGGCGAGTGCCTGGCCACGCAGCGGGTGATGCAGACACCTCCAGCGGAGTCCGACCACCAAGGCTGCCCATTCCCTGCTGTCGGGGCACGGTTATGCTCAGGCGGGCACTGCCAGGGCCACTGAATGCGGGGCCTTGTGTGCCAGTGGTCCTGTGTGCTCGGATGCCGATGCCGCCTTGGCGCCTGGAAGACCCCTTGTGCTCCATCAGTCTTCAGGCTGCCAGCGGGGCCCACGGGTGGCACTACGGTGGGTCATGCTCATAAGGGGGGCTTTCACTGGCCTGTAAAAAGCAAAACGAAAAGGGAAAGACCCTTTTTCTGACTCCGGAGCAGGAGCAGGAGCAGAGGGTGGCAGGGGGCAGCTGGAGGAAGACAAGGGCGTATTTTCGGGAAGGCAGAGGAGGAAGTTCGTTCCAACTTCTCTCATGGCTGGATGTGTCCTGTTGCTCGTAACTGACGTGACGTGAGTTGAGCTCCTGGGTGGTGCAGCGGTTGCAAGTCAGGACTGGGACTGAGGCAGTCTTAAGTCGCGTCTCCATGTGGCCTGGAGCTCACGTAAATGTACACGAAGTAGCTGGCTTTGGACTGAATCCTCAGCCAACCTACCTGACACGGTCGTTGCTGTGGGGGTAAGATTTCCTTCCTCGGAAGGAGAAGGCAGAATATCAGTATAATAATCAAATGGGGGTCCTATTTCTCAGCATGTTTCCTTAACTACAGCAGAGTTGTGTTTGCAGAGTGTTGCACAAGCACCACGAGCAGCGAATTAATCAGCCTCAGGTGCGGGGGAATTGTGCTCGTGTGAAACGAGGTGCCACTGAGGTTTGTGCTGGCCGTGCCGCTGTGCGGCGCAAAGCAGGCCGCGCTTCCCCAGCATTTCGCGCCCCAGCCCTTGGCTGCGGTCGGTGAGGAGCACCCGCCTTGCCGGACGCCGGGGCAAAACATGGCAAGGGCAGTTTGAACTCGGCACAAGGATCAGGCAGAGGAAGAGGCCGTGGCTGCGGGTATTTGGCTGCTTTCGCAACACTGTTCTTGTTTTGCAAGCAACGCTGCCCTGGTACGAAGGATAAAGCCAACCACAAGCAACCTTCTAACAAAAATGCACACACGTCTGAGATGCCCACATCTCTTTTCCAGGTGAAAGTTACGGGAAGCAAACAGGCAGAGAGGTTCTCTCCCCATGGTTTCCCCGTCCATATCCACTCCTGATAGGTTAACAATTGGCCTCTGGTAATACGTCCCCTAGGAAGAGATCTTGCGCAGCTTCCGGCTGGCCTAATGCACATGCAGTCAGGCAATGCATGTGGGCCCCCTGTGCTTAGGAACTGCTTCACTCCTGCCTTTGTACATAAATATTGCAGGACGCGTTACAAAGAAATGGTTGCACAGGAGTAAGCTCACCCCAGAAGCCCTTCTAGAATGTCCTGCCTGTGTTACATACTGCCAAGTCATCCCCGACTCCCTGGGAATGAAATCTCTCCAGAAGGTCCCCCCAAGAGAGGATTCCGGGCGGCTCCTGGGTCGGTTGGTCTCTCAGGGTCTGCTCTGTGCTACTTGATGGAGTCCCTTGAAGGTTCAAAGCCCATGTGTAGGCGAGTCCGCAGGGAAGGCCCGGGAGAGCAGTTTTCTGCTCGATGGATTGAATCCAGTTGGTTTCGGAAAGGTCTCGCAACGGAGGAGAACTCAGGGAGCCAAGGTTCACTTTGGATGCCGGGAAGCACTTCCTGAGAGTTGGGACCCCGAGGGCATGGACTGGGCGTCCCCAGGAGGTGGCTGAGGCCCCATCGGTGCGGGTGTTCAAAGATAGGCTGGACATGCACATGGTAGGCCTGTCATGAGCGGAGCTGCCTGGAGCCGGGGGTGGGGGTCAGACTAGATGGCTCGGGAGGCCCCTTCTGACTCACTCTGTTTCTAGGCTGGATGTTTCTATGTTAGTGGATCAAGGCCAACTGGAACGGATTGCAATCTGAGCCAGTGCGCCAGGACACCCCCCCCCCCCCCCCCGATCCTAGCTTCACTTTTGATCTGACCGGTCTCTCATCTTACCTTGACCCTGGGGACCTCCATGGGAACACCCAATATTATCCTTGGAAACCTTAATTGAACACGTAGCAGGACGTGGGTATTCGGGAAAGGCCCCAGCTGAGATCCACGCAGTAGCTGAGCTGGCACTTCTGCGTGGTGCGACTGGAGGGCTGGGGGGATATAGCGGCCACCCCTGGATCTCCTGAACTGTATCGTGGCTGACGAGGGTCTCTGGGCATTTGGCGCCACATTTTGGCCATGGGCCTGCCTTGAGCCCTTTGCTTGCTGGAGCACTGGAATATTTGAATTGAGAAACCCGCTCGGCCTTGTGCTGATTTATCTTCCATGGTCGAGTTTTTGGTCTTTTTGCAAAGCTCCTGATTTTTGTTTCTTTATGCTAAATTGCCCTTTGCAATATTCAGTCAGCTTCCGCGGTGCTCTTGGGAGCCTGAGCGGAGCCCTCGAAGTGAGAGCTGCCTCATCGGCATATCCTAGTATAGTTCTTCGTCGTGGCCTCTGTGCATCACACATACAGGTGATGTGCCTGCACAGTGTGGGTAGCCAGGAATGTTGCAAAGCTTCACGGCTTCGGTGGAAACTCCGCACCCCTCCCCGCCCCAGTATCAGAAGGCGGAGTGCCCGCCAGTTCCCCAGTCCTCTGGCGGCTGCCGCTCGCTGCGCCTCGAGCTTTCGCCTCTCAGTCCGTTGCTGTACCGTTGTATCTAAAGCCTTTTACTGTTTTTCCGTCTCTACTTAGTTCTCTTGTTAAGATTTCCAAGTTATATTACCCTCCCCCTTAGAAGGTTTTCTAAATCCCTTGTTTCTTCCCTTTCCCCTCCCCCCACAAAAAAGTCTAAACCTTGCATCGCCTTTTCCTCTTGCTTTGCTGTCTCCCCTTTTCTCTCGATGGCTCAGCGTGCGGCTTCCCGCAGGTGCTCTCAGTGTGGGGCCAGCGTGTCCCCTCTGACCCGCACAATCTGTGCCTCCTCTGCCTCGGGACGGTCGCGGAACTGACAGTGCGGCCATTGCCAGGCCTGCGCTGAGCAGGCATGAAAAACCAAGCGAACCGCCTGCGGGAGCTTCTCCGGGACCGGGCCTCAGCCGCGTCTGATCAACTCGCGACTCGGTCCGCCGGGCGGCCTTCTCCCTCGGCTGCTCCTCCCTCTCGCCCGTCGGCCGATGGAGTGACTGTGCTCCTCCAGACCGCCTCACAGACGAAGGAGAAGAGGAAGCACAGCGGCTCAGGCAGGTCAGTCCACAAGAAGGCCCAGAAGCACAGGGTGGACAAGGCGGCCCGTAAAGCCAAGAAGGCCGGCCGGCCGGCCGCACTGCCACGGCTCGGGATCATCCGCTCCATCGGTCCCAACACCAACTGGCTCAGCTGGCCGTGCAGGTGACCCCACCAGGGTCTCCGCAGTGGAGTGTCCCTTCGGCCCTGTCCTCGCCGGACTGTCCGGAGGTGGCCCTGCCGGGATCGCTTTCGGGTGGAGAGATCCGGAACTCTCCACAAATGGCCCTCTGATGGCATGCTCACCTGCTCCGCAACCTTCGCCTGAGGTTTCCCCGAGGGTCCTGCCTCAGCAGGTGCGGCAGCAGAAGCTCGTCCAGAGACTGGGTGCAAGAGCTGTATGGTTTTGCTTCCTGGCAAAACTGTTAAGCTTCTGGATCCCCCCGGCTATAGGCAGTGTGCAGGCGCAGCCCCCGTATGTGTGATGCACAGATGGCCGCTCAAAGAGCGACAGTTACAGGTGAGCAATCTGAGCAACCTGCCTTTACGTGGCTCCCCACGACTGGGGGGGGGGGTGGAGATCGATGTGGTTTAACTGGTGAGCACTGAATCGATATGAAGGCTGAGCTGACCGGGAGCCACAATGCAGCCCGGATTGGCCCCTCTTGGTGCTGGCACTCCATTTGCAAGATGGCCGTGCCTGCTGCATCGGACCCGGAGGGAGGGGCCCCTGTATCAGTTTTCCGCCCTATCAAGCCCCCAGTTTCGGAGACCAGCCACTGCGAGGCCGGATGCAGGTCCCACATCCAATCCGCTCCCTGCAGACTGTTTGGGGACCCACAGTTTTGGACATTTAGGGCTGAGCACGCCACCTGCAGAACAGGAGGGCCTGGCTGCAGGGAGACAAGCAGTGCCTGGCCATGCAGGTGGCCAGTGTTGCCACAGTCCCGGGTTCGTGGGCTACGGCTAACAGCAAGATGATCCAGCTCACTCAGAGTCCCTCCCGGGAGCCCCCCCCCCCAATACTGTGGCAGACGATCTTTTAAAATGCACAGCAAAGCCTTCCTTCAAAGGATTTTACTCCTTTTGGCAGAAGGTTTTGGCTAAGTTTCTTCTCTTTGCAGAGAGACCCAGGTCATCAGTGCTAATGCTCACTTTGGATCCTCAGTTCCAGCCATGGAGGCCCTGAGCATGTGTTGGATCCCCTCATGCACCCCCTGAACTGCCGACCAAGCGCCAGAGCGCCCACAGCCCGATGTGCCCTCCGGAAGGGTCCCCGCAATGTGCGGATGGCTCAGCACGGAAGGGGTTCCTCCTGTGTTGAGAGAGGATTGGGTCGGGTTTAACGTGGATCTCTGCCGCCTCCCTGTGGCCATCGGCGGAACCGCAGAGCATCCAATTGTGGCCTCGAGAGAATTAATGTAATTTGTTGTTGTTTCTGCCATGAGAGTGGTATCATCTGCATATCTGAGGTTGTTGATATTTCTCCCAGCAATCTTAATTCCAACCTGTAATTCATCCAGCCCCGCCTTTCGCATGATGTGCTCATATAAGTTAAAATAGGCAGGACGACAGTGTACAGCCTTGCCGAACTCCTTTCTCAATTTTGAACCGATCAGTGGTTCCGTGTCCAGTTCTTGGTGTTGCTTCTTGACTGGCATATAGGTTTCTCAAGAGACAAATAAGATGGTCTGGTACTCCCCTCTCTTTAAGAACTTGCCACAATTAGTTGTGATCTACACAATCACAGGCTTTAGCATAGTCAATGAAGCAGAAGTAGATGTTTTTCTGGAACTCCCTGGCTTTCTCCATGATCTGGTGTATGTTGGCAATTTGATCTCAAGTTCCTCTCCCTCTTCGAAATCCTGCCTGTGCTTCTGGTAGTTCTTGGTCCACATACTGCTGGAGCCTAGCTTGTCAGGTTTAGAGCATCACTTTGCTAGCATGTGAAATGAGTGCAATGGTGTGGTAGTTTGAACATTCTTTGGAATTGCCCTCTTTGGGATCGGAATGTAAACAGACCTTTTCCAATCCTGTGGCCACTGCTGAGTTTTCCAAATTCACTGGCATATTGAGTGTAGCACTTTTACTGCATCGTCTTTTAGGATTTTGAATAGCTCAGCTGGAATACTGTCACCTCCACTAGCTTTGTTGTTGCTCAGATTCCTAAGGCCCATTTGACTTCACATTCCAGGACGTCTGGCTCGAGGTCAGTGACCACCCCATCGTGGTTATCAGGGATGTTAAGCTCTTTCTAGTATAGTTCCTCTGTGTAATCTTGCCACCTCTTCTTAATCTCTTCGGCCTCTGTTAGGTCCCTGCCATTTTGGCCCTTTATCATGCCCATCTTTGCATGACAGTTCCCTTCATATTTCCAATTTTCGTGAAGAGATCTCTGGTCCTCCCTATTCTATTGTTTTCTTCTATTTCTTTGCACTGTTCATTGAAGAAGACATTCTTATCTCTTCTGGCTATTCTCTGGAATTCTGCATTCAATTAGGTGTATCTTTCTCCTTCTCCCTTGCCTTTCGCTTCCCTTCTTTCCTCATCTATTTGTAAAGCTTCCTCAGGCAGCCATTTTGCTTTCTTGCATTTCTTTTTCATTGGGATGGTTTTAGTTGCTACCTCTTGTACAGTGTTGCCAACCTCGTCCATAGTTCTTCAGGCACTCTGTCTATCAGATCTAATTCCTTAAATCCAGGGCTTTTTTTGTCATGGAACACGCTGGAACAGCCTTCTGGCACCTTTTTTTCAATGGATTTTACAATTATTTTGTAAAATCCATTGGCCTAGCAGATCGGCAGCAAACATCATTAACATAGTGTCTGCAGGCTGCTATTGTGTCTGCCATCTGCTATCTGATCTTGAGAGATGGCTGCTTCCCTGCTCGGCTTGGGATTGGTGTGTATGCTTACTGCAGGCAGCAACATGAGTTCCGGCACCTTTTTCTTTTTTTTACAAAAAAAGCACTGCTTCAATCTATTTGTCACCTCAACTGTATATTCAGCAGGAATATGATTTATGTCATACCTGAGTGGCCTAGTGCTTTTCCCTACTTTCTTCAACTTAAGCCTGAATTTTGCAAGAAGAAGCTCATGATCTGAGCCACAGTCAGCTCCTGGTCTAGTTTTTACTGACTGTACAGAGCTTCTCCATCTTTGGCTGCAGAGCACATGGTCAATCTGATTTCTGAGTTGCCCGTCTGGTGATGTCCATGTGTAGAGTCGTCTCTTGGCTTGTTGGAAAAGAGTCTTTGCTTTGACCATCGTATTCTCTTGACAAAACTACCAGCCTGTGCCCTGCTTCATTTGTACTCCAAGGCCAAACTTGCCTGTTATTCTGGTTATTTTTTGGCTTCTACTTTAGCATTCCAATCCCCCGTGATGATGAGGACATCATTTTTTGGGGTGTAAATTCTAGAAGGTACTGTAGGCCTTCATAGAACCGGTCAACTTCAGCTTCTTCAGCACCAGTGGTTGGGGCATAGACTTGGACTCCTGCGATGCTGAACGATTTGCCTTGGATTCGAACTGGGATCATTCTGTCATTTTGGAGATTGTATCCCATTCCTGCTTTTCCTACTCTTTCATTGACTATGAAGGCTACTCCATTTCTTCTGAGGGATTCTTGCCCGCAGTAGTATACCTGATGGTCATCTGAATTAAATTCACCCACTCCTGTCCATTTTAGTTCACTGATTCCCAAGATGTCGATGTTCAGTCTTGTCACCTCTTGTTTGACCACGTCCAGCTTGCCTTGATTCATGGACCTTTCATTCCAGGGTCCTGTGGAGTACAGATCTTTGCAGCATCGGTCTCTCAGTTAATGTCCATTGGTTTCTTATATGCAGGTAAGTCACGTCCCGCTCAAACAGTTGGGCAGAAAAGGCGATGGCACTGAAAAGGCAGTTTAATTTTGTCTTTACTTTCTGCAGCTTCCCTGCCCCTACCCCCAAAATCCTGATGTCCCCAAGAGAACTGCAGAACCCCCCCTCCCAAATGTCTGCACAGCATCCCAGGTTCCCAGTCCAGCAGATAGACTTTCATTTCAACTCTACAAAATGCTCTGATGGAATAAATTGAGGAATCAAAGTAGATAGGCAGATAGGTAAAACTGTATTACAGACTGGTAAAACTATATTATTAAGTATATTGCAAGGAATCCCTGGAGAAGCTTCTAGTGCTGGGAACAATTGACAGCAAGGGGAGAAGGGGACGGGAGAGGAGGGGGTAGCTGGGCGGAGTCACTGGGACCGGGGGCGAGGGCTGGGTGGACTCTGCGGGATGGTGTTGGAAGGGAGAGCCCTGAGGAATGGTGCTCACGGTGTCGTGATGGGTCGGGCGTGACTTTTCGACTAACATTACGTAACGTCAATTACTTGGGTAAGCGGAAAGGCCCTAGATGAGACCCATAGAGCAGGTGGGCTGGTTTGTGCTTGGTGTAATTGGCGGGTTGGGGCATACAGTGGCAGCTTTAGATCTCGCGTACTGCAATACGTCTGATCAGCTTCTCTGGGCGATTAACGCCACATATTCCCCATTGCCCTTCATGGAGTGTTTGCTTGTAGCCCCAAGCTAAACATTTGAATTGGGAAACCAGCTCGGTCTTGCGCTGACCAGACTTCCAAGATCGAGTTTTTTGTCTTTTTGCAAACGTCGTGAGGATAGTGTTTGATAGTTGATTGTCAGATCTTCTTCCTTGCAACATTCAGCCATCTTCCACGGGGCTCTTGAGTCCCCTCTGGAGTCCTTGAAATAGCAGCGGCATCATCTGCATATCGTTGTACGGATGGATGCCCCCCCATGACTGTGGGGGGTGAAAATCGATGTGGCTTAGCTGGTCAGCCACTGAGTTGATATACAAGATGAGCAAAGGTGGAGCAAGAAGGGAGCCCGGTTTGATCCCTTTGGGTATGGGAACAGAATGTCTTGGGGGCCCACGGGCGCTGCATCTGAACTTGGGGGAGGTGCTTGGTTAGACGTCTTCTGCGGGGCCCTTCACCTGTGGGGCTCCTCATGTCTGAGAGCAGCAGCTGCGAGGCCAGAGGCAGCTCCCACCTCAAATGTGGTCACTATGGGCTTTATGCGGTCCCACCTTTGCGGACTGAGGGCCAAACCCGAAAAAGGGAAGGGCTGGCTGTGGGAGGACAATCAGCACCTGTCCATTCAGGTGACCCGTGTCTCTGTGGGCCTGTGATCGGGGGCCCCAGTGAACAGTAAGACCATCTAACTCCTCATCTCTCCTGGATGCCCTGCACTAGTTTGGGGGACTAACTTAAGAAAGTGCAGAAAAGCCTTCCCTCAAAGGATTTCATTCTTTCGGCAGAAGGTTTTGGCTAAGATTCCTCTCTGGGCAGAGACCACGCTCATCAGCAAGAGGCGAGCGCGTGGAGACGGCTGCGAGGCTTAAGGTAAGGGCAGCTTTCCATGGGATGCCGCGAGGGGAGGCCAGAGATGGGTCCGTGGCCGGCTGAGTGGGGCGCCTCCCGTCCCTCCTCGCCACAGGGGGAAGAAGCATGACGGCCGTTGGGTGGCAGCGGCTTGCTCTGAGAAGGCCGCAGCCAGGGGACCTGGCTCACACAGTTCAAGGTAGATTTTAAAGATTATATTTTTCTCACCTTCCATCCTTTTTCGGTGTCTTCGTCTCTCTTCCCACCGCCCTCCTCCCTCCTGTGTTCCCTCTCCGTATTCCCGCTCTGTATTCAGAGCCAACGCATGCGTGCCGCAGGGGGAAGAGCCGGCGCACCCGCAGGTGAAGGGAGCTGCTACAATTTGGCGCGTGCACCGCCTCTCTGCTCTCTCAATTCCCTCTCACTCACTCAGGCGGGGATAGCGATGGCTCTGAAAAAGGCAGTTCAATTTTGTCTTTACTGTTTGCAGCTTCCCTGCCACTACCCGCAAAACCCCTCGTGTCTCCTGGAGGACTGAAGAACCACAAACTGACTGCACAACATTCCAGTTTTCCAGTGCCCTGGAATGATGCTCATTGAAACTCTGCAAAATGCTCCACAGGAATCAGCTGAGATAGTAAAGATAGAAAGAAAGATCAAACTGTATTCTGATCAAAGACCAGCTCAACTCAAATACATACAAAAACGAATCCCAGCCACTGTGCAGGGATGGGTCTCTTCAGCCTGGAGAAGAGGAGACTCAGAGCAGATCTGTTGGCGACATGCAGGTATGTGAGGGGGTGTCACATGGAGGCGGGTAGAGGCCTGTTCTCCCCTGCAGAGGAAGGCAGGACGCGCCCCAACGGAGCAAAGCTCAGGGAGCCAAGGTCCCATTTAGATGCCAGGAAGCACTTCCTGAGAGTTGGGACCCCGAGGGTGTGGAATGGGCTTCCACGGGAGGCGGTTGAGCCCCACTGGTGAGGGTGTTCAAGGATAGGCTGGACATGCACATGGTGGGCATGTTGTGAGCGGAGCCGGCTGGTGCTGGAGGTCAGACTAGATGGCCTGGGAGATCCCTTCTGACTCGCTCTGTTTCTATGTTTCTGTTTCTATGCCCCGCTTGATCCTGGATTCAAGTATTATTTGAGTGGACACCAACCCCATTTTTGACTGGAGACCTCTCTGGGGACACCCATGACTGTTCTCAGAAATTTTGATTGAACGCGTTGCAGTACTTGCGTGCTCGGGAAAGTCCCCAGCTGAGATCCACGCAGTAGCCAAGCATCCTCGGAAATAAGACCGAACTGGAAAATCGGCCCTAGCGTGATTTTCCAGGATGCTCGTTATATAAGCCCTACTTTGAAAGCCCCAGGTAAGATCATCAGCCAGACAGGAAAGCGGGGAAATCCGTCCATTGCAACACATGAAAGACGCATTGAAGAATAACATAGGAATGTTAATATATTGTTAAATGTAAGTACATAATATCATTGACATAAATACCAAAAATATATGATAATGTATTTTCTAATGAAGTATTTGCAAATACTGAAGTGGGCACCTTTGGAGGAGAGGTAAACACCTGTGGAAAACAAGGAGCATGAGCCTTATTGTCGAATGACCAGTCAGAGTAGACACAACGTCCAAATAGCACCGATGCGTCTTGTGTTGCAGCGGACGGACTTCACGCACGACGCCCAGCGCAGGATGGGTGAAAAGGAAAGAGCTATTCCGTTGAGAACAAGAAAGGAAGCAGGGAGGTCTCTTGGGGCGAGAATCTCGCGGCTTTTGTTGGAATAAGACATCCCCTGAGAACAAGCCCGATGCGTCTCTCGGAGAAAAATTGACATAGAACCTGGTTGTACATTCGGGGAAACACTTTCGTTCTTTTGCTTTGTATTACAGGAGGGCTGGGGGGATATAGCGGCCACCCCTAGATCTCTTGAATTGTATCGTGGCTGACAAGCATCTCTGGGCATTTGGCGCCACATTTGGGCCATGGGCCTGCCTGGAGCCATTTGCTTGCTGGAGCACCGGAATATTTGAATTGAGAAACCCGCTCGGCCTTGTGCTGATTTATCTTCCATGGTCGAGTTTTTGGTCTTTTTGCAAAGCTCAAAATTTTTGTTTCTTTATGCTAAATTGCCCTTCTTTGCAATATTCAGTCAGCTTCCGCGGTGCTCTTGGGAGCCTGAGTGGAGCCCTCGAAGTGGGAGCTGACTCATCGGCTTATAGCAGCAGTGTGTTATGCCTCCCCGCGATCTTGGGGGTGAAGATCAATGCGGTTCAGCTGGGTGAGCAGTGAGTTGATTTAAAAGTTGAACAGAAGTGGGGCAACAGTGCAGCCTTGCTTGACCCTTTCCTGCGTTGCGACAGCTTTTTCTGTGACCTTGCACACTTCCTCTGACCTTGAGGGAGGCCCCTCTTCAGATTTCTTCTGCAAGGGCCCTTCACCGTGTAGAGACCCTCATTTCTGGGGCTGAAAACTGTGAGGCCAGAGGCAGCTCCTGTGGGAATTCCGCTCACTGGCCTGCTTGGGACCCACTTTTGGGGGCGGGTAAGGCTGAGGGGCGGACTTGCACCCTGGAAGGGCTGGCCATGGGCTGACAACCAGCACCTGCCCGTTTAGGTGACCAGCGTCCCCCATGGTGCTGCGTCCGGGGATAAAGCGACTGCACTCTCGTCCAACTCGCTGTGGGTCCCTCGCAGCGGCCCTGAAATACTTTGGTGGACTCACTTTTAAATGCACAGCAAAGCTTTCCTTCAGGGGATTTTAATTCTGTTTGCAGAAGGTTTTGGCTAAGATCTGTCGCTTTGCAAGGAGACCAAGCTCATCTGTACTCACCCTGATTTTGCATTCTCTTTTCACTCGTATTTAGCCCTTGCGCATGTGTAGGATCCCCTCATGAACCCCCTGAACTGCTGACCAGGCGCCAGAGAGTCCGCAGCCGGATGTGCACTCAAGAAGTGTCCCCCGGAATGTGAGGATGGGTAAGTACCTCGTGGGACTGGAAGCGCACTTGGGTCTGGAGGGGCTGTGGTCACGCTCTGTTCCCACGGGGGCCGGCCGTGTGACCTGGCACTCACTTCTCCTCCTTGATCGACTAGATGTGTTCCATCAGCAGCTCCTTCTCCCGCTGTCCGGTTCCTCCTCTTCAGGCAGGGCGCCCAGTCTGGCTGCTGTGCCTCCGTCTGCATCTGCCCCCTGGGGGTCCTTGGCCTGCAAGGCAGAGCGAGGGGAGCCGGCGGCGGTCAGCCTCTCAGCCGGACGGGAGGCGAGCGGCCACCCGGCGCTCGTGAGTGGCCCCCGGCTGGCCCGGTTCATTCCCCGTTCTGAGCTGCAATGCATCACGAAGCAGTCTCTGCTCGGGGTGCCCAATTCCAACGCTCAGAGGGCTGGGGGGCAGTGGCGGGCCGGTGCGGCACCAGGACCGGGCCTGAGCATCCCCTGCGGCACACAAGACTGAGTCTTCCCCACAGGGCTGCTGCGAAGGGCAACCGCAGAGGATCGCAAGGGGCTCTCAGCCGCCAAGCATCCCACAAATTCTTCTTGCCTCTCCTGGCGGGCTCAACGTCCGCCTCGTGCATTTTGCATGCTGCGGATGGGAGAATTTTGTCACTCGAGGTTGCTTCTGAGCATGTGCAAAGGAATGCCCCTCCCCACTGAGCAATCCCGAGCCAACCAGATGTCCCTTGACAGCAATTACAAGGCAGAGATACGTGCAAGCCCAACACATCGGGGGTTAGTGTGAACGGCTCTCCCGCAAGCAACAGGCAGGCCCGGTGTTCCGAAGTGAAGCCGTGACGAATGCGGGTCTTGCAGGGTGCTATCTGGGCTGCGCCGAGGCATGCGATTTTCGGGGTGAGGGTGCGGAAGGCGCAACTGGGGGTCATTTCGAAAAGCTGCCCTTTGGGCCCTCGGCCAAGGATGAGAGAGAGAGAGAGAGAGAGAGAGAGAGAGAGAGAGAGAGAGACTGGGTGCTGTCGTGGGTTAGAGGGTGGGGTGGGGCAGCAGTCCATTCACCAGGTCTTCCACCTACCCGGGCTCCCTCGCGGGGAGAAGAAAACCCAAGTTTTACTGGACACAGCTGGAGAGAAGGAGACACACACGAAGGGCACGTTCAGAGAGCTGCGCCTCGCTTCCCCCACTCTCCTCTCCTTGGGTAAGCGTGGAAGACATAAAAGGCACCGCACGGGGGGCGCCCCCTGCCCCCAGGCCAGGAAGGGCGCATCCAGGGGCGTTCGACGTGCCCGGCCAAGCGGCTGTGCGCATCGGGGCGAGGCAGACGTGGGGCGGGCCTGGGCTGTGCGCGCCAAGGGGCCGGGCACCGCCGGCAGCCCCTCTTCCCTCCTGCGCCCACCGCATTCTGCCCCACACGCACGCTCTGCAGAGGGAGGCATTTCGCCCTGCTGGGCGAGGAACACCCAACCGTGGGGCTCCGCTGACCGCCTCCCCTCTGGCCTGGGGCAGCACTGCGCTCCGCACTGGACTCTGGGGGCAGAGGGTTGGGTTCAGGCCGGGTCGCTGTGGCCGGCTCTTCCCCCGTTCCAGCGAGGGCCTCTTGAGGACCGTCTCGTGGCCCTCCTGCTGCACGCGGGCAGGCACACCCCTCCTCCGCCGGGACGGAACGACCTCCAAAGCCCGCCCGCTCAGCCCCTGCCCTCCCGCGGGCGGGAGCCACAACGCGCAAGCGCTGAGCATGCGCAGAGCCCGAGGAGGCTTGGCGAGCGCCTCGGTCCTTGCCGGTCCTCGGCCCCACCGGCTGGCGACGGAGCCCGCGGCACCCGGCTGGACGGCACTCCAGCGGACTGGGGGCGGCCCCACAAAACGGAGCCCGCTTCGGCAGCGCTGACGGGTCGCTGTCCAGCCCCACCGCAGGAGAGCTCGGCTCCTCCAGTTCCACCTCTGTTGCCCTGGGGAGACCTGTGCTGGACTCGTCCTCCAGCGTCTGGATCGCGTGCCTGTGCCTGCGCCTGCGTTCACTCGGAAGGGCTGGTGGCTTGCAAAGCGGCCTTTCCCGTCGCCCCGCCCCGGTCCTCAGCCAGCGGGACTGCGGGGGCTGCAGCCCGGCTCTCCGATGGGCCCCCTCGGAATCCCCACATGCCCAGCCCGGCGCTCACCGTGCTCTGCCGCAGCAGCGAAAGCCGCCGGAAGGCGATGGTCTCCGCAGCCTCCAGCTGGCAGATCTCCTGCATCTTTACCTGGTACTTCCTCATCTGCTCTTTGATGATCATCTCCACACATCTGTGTCCGCCGGGGTGCGGGGAGAGAAGAGTGCCGGGGAGTGAGCTGGCGTGACAGCGGACTCGGGCTGGGATGCACGGCGGGGGCGACTGGGGGCAGGCATGCCTGGGAGGAGGGTCGGGGGAGCGGACAGAAGGTGCAAGGCGAAAGGAAGGAATCGCCCAGCAGTGGGTGCGGTGGCAGAGAGCCGGCCGACTCACATGGTCGTTTTGGAGACGTCCTTCATGCTGGTCAGGGGGTCTGAGTGGTCCGGGCAGCGCAGGAGGCAGGGCGCGAAGACGATCGCCAGGGCGTTGGGAGACATCCGGTTGACGTCTTCCACCAGGGCCACCCTGCGTGTGGGTCGGGGAAAGGGGTGCGTGTGAGCCGGCGCGCCCGGCCTGGCTGGCCGCGGGCCCGTGGGAGCCGCACTCCGACGTGCCTGAAGGGGCCGGCCGGGAGGGGGGCGCAGACTGTGTGGCGGCAGAGCCCAAGCGCCCCCCCCGCTCAGACGGCCCTTGTCCCCAGCACGGCAGCCCTGCTTGCACCTGCAGCTACGCCCCTCCCCGCAGAGGCAAGGGCACAAGCGCCCCAGGAGCACGCGGGCGCAGGGCAAGGCCACGAGGGTGGGGGGCCGCGGGGGCTCACTTGACCAGGTGGAAGATGAGGCGCTCCAGGGTGTCGTGGTGGGCCTGTGGGAGCTGCTCGAGGGTGCTGTAGATGGCAGCGAGCTGCTCCTGCTGCCCCGGGAGCTCTGAGGGGGGACGGGGAGAGATGAGCAGGGCTGGCCCCGTGTCCTCGTGCGGGGCGACCCGCTCGACCCAGCACCCCGCCCTCTGGACCCACCGGATGGCACTCTGGGACCGCTGGGGCCGGCCTTCCCTGCGAGGGGGAGACCGGCCCTTCCCTAGTTCTGCCCGCCGCTCCAAGCGCCTGAGTGGCCGGAGGGGCCGGCGGGACACTCACCCACCGCTCGGAGGAAGTCGTGGTACTGGGAGAAGGTCATGAGCGGCTCGGGCAGCTCCCTCAGCCACTGCTTAAAGATGCCCGTGATGGTGTGGATGGGGTATTTCTCCAGCTGCACTGAGTTTGGGTCTGTGGAGGAAGGGGAAGGGGAAGGCTGCAGGGCACGGTGTGTGCCGTCACGGCTGCAGAGTCTGGCACTGTGCCCACAGACCCCCTCCTGCTGCTTTCCAGGCCTCTGAACCCCACAAGTGCTCCAGACGTTTTTAACGGCAACGCCAAGGGCACCAGCCCTGCTCGAGGTGGAAAGAGCAGCCTCCCCCGCTCGCTCTGGTCCTCCCCAGCTTTGCCCTGGGCAGTGGGGCTCTCTGCTGGGGACCCTGAGCCGTCAGGCGTCCAATGAGGCCTGCGGCACGTGCCCCTGAGCGGTGGCCCCCTGAAGAAACCCCCGAGAGGCTTCCTGGCCCGCTAAGCACTCCACCTGTGCCTTGGCAGTGTTTCGGACTCTGCCCGGCTCCCGTCGGGGCTTCGGGGGCCTGCGTGTGCATTTCGCACGGATATTCTCACTGGCTCCTCCTCCGGTCTGTTTGGGCAGCCGGGCTGAGCATCCCCATGCCAAGGAGGAACTGGGCCACAGGCGCCACTGCGAGCCCAGACGAGCCCCAGAGCAGCCCAGGCAGGAGGCAGGAGGGGGCGCCGCCTGCCCGGGGGAACCGGCTCGACGGAGGCGACCGCCCGAGTGGGGTCCTGCCCCTACCTGCCTGCAGCAACTGCTTCAGCTCTTTCATGCGGTTGGCCGAGCCCGACTTCCGGTAGATGCCTTCCGTGTAGAGGCCATGCATCTCGACGTGCTCCAGCAGCTTCTCCATGACCACGGGGACCGAGTCCTTCTCGCCGGTCAACGCGCTGACGCACACCCCGAAGTGGCGGGGCCCAGCGCCCTGGTCGCCCTAGGGCCAGGAGAGGCGGAGCAACGTTACCGGAGGCGCGTGGCGGGACGCCCGGGGTGCGGGCCGCAGAGGGCCGCGTGCCCGGCACTGCGGGGCAGGTGAGCGGGTGTGCCTTCGCAGGGGAGCCGGCTGGCCAGGGCCTCCTCCAGGGCTGCCTGCTCACAGGGGCATCTTGCATACGACGGTGCCTTTGCTGGCATGAGGGCACTTGCCAAGAGGCCGCCTGGCCCCCTGCTCCTGCTGTGCCGGGAGAGCCTGGTCCCACGGCTGTGCTGCCTTGTGCGGGGGCCGACACGCAGCAGAGTCCCCCAGTTGGCTCCATGGCTGAGCGGGGACTTGAACCCGGACCGCCCACGTCCCAGCTCTGTGCTCTAACCGCTGCACCGGGCTGGCCAGGGGTCACGCCTCAGGGTTAGCATTTCCTTACTGAGACTAATTGGGCAGCTTGGTGCAAATTCAGGAGGGCATGCTCCTCCCCTGCCGTTGTGTTGGACTACATCTCCCAGCACCCCCAGCTGGGGGCAGGCTGTCCTGGTGGAACATGAGGACCTGATGGGGCGCATGCAGCTGGTCTGCTGGAAAGCAATCGATGGGCCGGCAGCCTGTGGGCGTGTCCAGATGGCTTGGCCTCCAACTCCCACCAGCTCCAGGCAGCCATGAGGGGCCGCATTCGTCCCCTGGTGTGGAGTTTGCAGACAAATGCAGCGTCTTGCCAGAATTTCTGTTCGCCACCCGATTGGCCGTGGACCGAGCATTCGTGAACCGAGGTGCCACTGTGTAGGTACGTGGGGGGTGTCACGCGGAGGTGGGTGGAGACCTGTTCTCCCTGCAGAGGAAGGCAGGATGCGCTCCGATGGAGCAAAGCTCAGGGAACAAAGATTTAGGGTGGATGCCAGGAAGAACTTCCAGACGGTCAGGACCCCAAGAGCATGGAATGGGCTTCCATGGGAGGTGGTTGAGGCCCCGTCCGTGAGGGATTTCAAGGAAATGCTAGACATGCCCATGGTGGGCATGTCATGACCGGAGCCAGCTGGAGCCGGGGTCCGACTAGATGGCCTGGGAGGCCCCTCCTGCCTTGCTTGGTTTCTGTTTTTATGAATGGAGCCGGCTGGAGCCAGGCTCTGCTTCTCTGCATGGTCCCAGAGACCCATCCTGTGTTGGGGCAGCCCACACCCCAAAGCGGAAGGTGCTGAGATTTCTAGGGTGTGGAATTCCAGAGGAAGCCTGCATGGCTGCAGGCCAAGTCCCAGGCAGCACCGCTCTGGGGATCCGTGACGCGGCTGGAAGCAAACGGGGTGAACTGTGAGGGGCTTTGCTCCTGCGGAGCGGGCACGCCAAGCCCATGCGCTGTCCGGGCAGTGCCACACGGCCCTGGGAGAGCCACCTGGGTGGCCAGAGGCGCACCTGAGCAGGCCCCGCTCAGCAGACGAGGCGACTGGGGGCGCAGGAGGTGGGTCGGCATGCCACAAACACTCTGAACACTCTTTTCTTTCCATTGCCCCCAAAGTGCACTCTTTTAATATATAAACAACATAACATACATTTTCTCGTCTCCCACTGAACAGTTATCACAACATGTTTAAGTTCTTGTAAACCACTTGGAAAGCGGTCATGAAAAAAAATTTAAAGCAGAAACATAAAGCGTGCCTCAACTCCCCTTTCGGGCCACTGGCTCGTTGTAGGGAGGCCAAGTGTGGGTGCAGCGGAGGGAGAGCCGGGGGGGGGGGAGGTGTGAATGGCCACCGCCCTCCCCAGGAGGCCGGGTCTGATCCTGGCAGCTCCCGTCTGCTGAGCCACCGGGCTCCTCAACAGTCGCTGTGTCCATGAGCAGGTTCAGTGGGAGAGGAGACCCAAACCTTGCATGCCCAGCGGGGCCTTCCAGGCACCCGCCTGCCACACGTGCACAGAATATCGGCCCCGCCGGTGCAGAGCCGCTCCTGGCGCCCCCCGCAGGCAGCCTGCCGCTTCTGGGGGGGGCGAGTCTGTCAGCTTTCCAGTCCTGGGGAGGCTGCTTGGCCTGGCCTGCCGGCCTCCGGGGGGCCCTGATGAAGCGGCACCCCCTTAAGCAGCGTCGGAGAAGGAGTGCCATAAGGTGTGGCCCCAGTGGTGGGAGACAATAATGGGGGGGCGCTTGGGGATCCAGCCACATCCTTGGTGGAGGGACTGATGCTTCGGGGGGGAGGCACCTTGCTTCCTGTAACGAGAAGAGCTGGTGAAGAGCCCGGAGGGGAGCCCGGGGGGGGGGGCAGGCCGCTGAGAGCCGCAGCAGTGGAGTGGAAGAGGACCGAGAGAAGGGTGCGCAGCGCCCCAATACCGACCCTGGGGATCCGGGCACTGCACCCCCTCCAGCAGGCTCTCTGTGCTGGCCGAAGCCTCAGAGTCGAGATCGGAGCCTCGGTGGTCCAGCTCTGGCCGCCGGTAGGTGATCTCTTCCCCGCACCGGAGAGGGGGAGCAAGGGGAGCTGGACTGGCTTCTGCAGCCCAGTCTGGCGCCCACGGAAGCAGGGGGCCAGCGCGCCGTGCCACCCCGCCTGTGCAGCCGCGAGGGCGCCGGGGAAGCTGCCTCCGTGTCCGCCCACCTGCCCCTCTGGCTTGGCTGGATAGTTGGATCCCCAAATACTTGCACGCCGTATCCGGGTGCTGTAGGCCCTAGCAGTCCTCTTGAGGAACAGGCATGCCCAGAGTTTGCCTTGTGCCCAGCTGGGTGGGGCCACACTCCCTCAGACGCCGTCTCCGGACACCCATCGCGGCCGCGGAGGATTTCGCCACATGCTGCGTTAATGCTGGATTAGTCCCAGACGGCGGTATGTGGATCAACGGTGGTTCCCCCTGGACGGGAGGTGATTCTTCAGTGGGAAGTGACTGCAGCGCTAATATCCCAATGGAATTTGCACCCCGCAGGATGAGCCCTGCAGCTCCCGGCTGTCCCACCCCATGGGGGCAGAGGCGCTCTGGCCGGGGGATCCCTTTCACTGTACCCCCCAAAATGCAAGGGATTCTGTTAAGGAGGGCCAAGGTAAAAGCCCTTTTGTGATTGTGCAGTTCCTGTTGTTCGAGGTGGGTGAGCTCTTGCAACTGCCCATGGTCCCCGCGAGAGAGGATTCCGGGCGGCTCCTGGGTCGGTTTGTCTCTCAGGGTCTGCTCTGTGCTGCTTGATGAAGTCCCTTGAAGGTTCGAAGCCCATAGTTAGTACAGTCCGTAGGGGAAGGTCCAAGAGAGGTGTTTTCTGCTCGATGGATTGAATCCAGTTGGTTTCGGAATGGCCTCGCAAGGGAGGAGAACTCAAGGAGCCAAGGTTCAATTTGGATGCCAGGATGTACTTCCTGAGGGTTAGGACCTGCGGGTCTGGAGTGGGCTTCCACGGGAGGTGGTTGAGGCCCCATCGGTGCGGGTGTCCAAGGACAGGCTGGACATGTACCTGGTAGGCCTGTCACGAGTGGGGCTGCCTGGAGCCGGGGGTCAGACTAGATGGCTCGGGAGGCCCCTTCTGACTCGCTCTGTTTCTAGGCTGGATGTTTCTATGTTAGTGGATCAAGGCCAACTGGAAAGGATCTCAATCTGGGCCAGTGCGCCAGGACAGCCCCCCCGCCCTCCCCCCCGGATCCTAGCTTCACTTTTGATCTCACTGGTCTTACTTTGAATTGGGGACCCCCCGAGGGCCATGCAGTATTGCCTTCAGAAATTTTGCCTGTTGTACTAGTTCGGTATTTGGGAAAGGCCCCTGTTGAGATCCATTCAGTAGTTGAGCCAGTACTTTTGCTTCGTATAATTGGAGGGCTGGGCAGATACAGCGGCCACCTTCTCTCTCATGAATTGTATTATGTCTGAGGAGCTTCTCTAGGAATGCAGCTCAGTTTGGAGGCCAGAAAGCCCATCCTGACGGTTAGGACCCCTGGGGTATGGAAAGGGCTTCTGTGGGGGGAGGTTCAGGCCTCATTGCTGAGGGTGTTCAAGGATGGGCTATACATGCACATAGCAGGCAAGCCGTGAGTGGAGCTGGCTGGAGCTGTGGATCACACTGGGTGTCCCAGGAGGCCTCTCTCGTTGCAGCTGAGAACTGGATCCCTGCAGCTGGACCCCCCTCCCAGCGCAAGCCGATTCTCACTGGCTGCTCAGAGGCTGCTTTGAGCTGTTGGCCCCACCAGGTAGAAAGATGCCTCTGAGCTGGCTTTCTGCTCTTTCCCCTCTGCTGAAGGAGGGTGCAGAGCAGCAGGAAGGCCAGGGAAACGAGGGAAATCGAGGGGGAAGGGAAATGAAATGGGAGGGGAGGGAATGAGAGAGCCCTGCTCTGAGAGAGCATCTCCCTCCCGCTGCACCAGGGACCACACCAAGCACATTCCACCTTTGGCAGTGCTGTGTTTTACGGAAGATATTTGGGAATAGCAGATTCCTGCTTTCTATTGAGCCAAGGAGTGGCCTGCTAAGCAGGCCTCCCGAGGTTTGCATGCAGGGACTGCCCAGCCCGGGGGCCTGCGCAGCTGTGGGTTTGGTTGTGCCCCTCTCCTTCCCACCCTTACTAGCAAAGAGGAGGCGAGTTCTCCTGGACGCACAACCAGGTTGCGCAAGTTGCAGTCATGGAGGGTGGAGGCATCCGGAGGTTTGAGGACAAAACTGAGAATTGAGGGGAAGGGGGGCGTCTCCCAATTTATTGGGGCTCAATTTCCCTTGCGGGGCTTCCTGTTCCCTTGAAACGGACTAGCGTGTTTGCACCTGGAGTTGGGCGATTGGGACAGATCAGGGATCCTGCTGGTGTACCGTGCACCCTCCTGCCCAGCAGACTGCCTGCCTGAGCTGACGGAGACCGTCTCGGACCTGGTGTCGAGGACCGCTGGGATGCTGGGCCTGGGGGACTTCAGTCTCCACGCTGAGGCTGTTCTGGCCAGGGCGGCTCAGGACTTCATGGCCTCCATGACGGCCATGGGACTGTCTCAACATGTCTCCGGCCCAACCCATGAACAAGGTCACACTCTGGACCTGGTTCTCTCTCTCTCTCTCTTTCTGAATAAGTTTTATCATTATTATTATTTTCTACAAACTAAAAAGAAAAAACTGAAAACAATAATCAGAGACATCAGACCTACTGGGTCAGCCCCCCATTATTTTTTTATAGCAATCCGTAGACATATTCAAATCTATGCATAGTCCCGTTTCTCTAGCCAATAGTAAAAAGAGTTCCAAGTTTGATAGAAATATGTCTCCTCCTCCTCCTCTTTCAAAGACAAGGTCAGTCTGTCCATTTCAGCACAGTCCAGAATCTTTTTTAAAATCAGTTCTTCACTCCTCCAATGTTGGGCAAGTACAATCCTTGCCGCAGTGATTACATGTAGAATCAAATACGTTGCTCGTTTATCGACATCATCAGGTACAATTCCTAGTAAAAAGACTTCAGGTTTAAATATTAAAGATTTTTGTAACATGTCCTCAAGCCATTTATGTATTTTAACCCAATTTTTTTTTGCCTTATCACAAGTCTACCTCATATGATAAAAAGTACCAGGTTTATGTTTGCATTTCCATCATCCATTTGACATATTTGGAAGCATTTTTGTTAGTCTGTTTGGCGATAAGTACCATCTATAAAACATTTTATAAAGATTTTCTTTATATGAGGTTTCTAAGGTTACCTTGATATTTTTTCCCACAAACTTTGCCATTTCTGTAACTCAATATTATATCCAAAATTGTGTGCCCATGTTATCATAGTTTCCTTAATTTATTCATCTTCCATTCTCATATCCAAAAGAAAATTATACAGTCTTTTAATCATTTTTTCATCTGATTTTAAGATCATTTGGTCAAATGTTAATTCCTTAAAAACCCCACATTTTATAATCTTTAAGATATCGCAAATGTATTTGAACCTTATGCCACCAAGAAATATCAATACCCTGCTCTTGTAATTCTTGGTTCGGTTTCAATCCTCCATCATTATCCAAAATATCATCATAACTCACAATCATATCAAAATGCAATGCATTTGGATATACAAGAGCTTCCACAGGTGAAAGTACGGAAAGGGAGCCAGCTGCTTCCCATGGTGGATCTTTGTTGCCCTCAAGTGGACAAAGCGTGAAATGCTGCCCATGATTCTTTGTTGTTACTTGCGAAGTTGTGTCCGACCCATCGCAACCTCATGGACAACTCTCCTCCAGGCCCTCCTGTCCTCCACCATCCCCCAGAGTCCACCCAAGCTCAGGCCCACTGCCCCAGTGACCCCATCCACCCACCTCCTCCTCTGCCACCACCTCCTTCTTTTGCCCTCCATCGTCCCCAGCATCAGGCTCTTCTCCAGGGAGTCCTTCCTTCTCATTAGGTGGCCAAAGTATTTGAGTTTCATCTTCAGGATCTGGCCTTCTAAAGAGCAGTCAGGGTTGATCTCCTCCAGGACTGAACGGTTTGATAGCCTTGCGGTCCAAGGGACTTGCAGAGTCTCCTCCAGCACCACAATCCAAAGGCCTCAATCCTTCAGCGCTCAGCCTTCCTTATGGTCCAGCTTTCACAGCCATACATTGCAACTGGGAAAACCATAGCCTTGACTGTACACACTTTTGTCGGCAGGGTGATGTCTCTGCTTTATAGTATGCTATCTAGATTTGCCATAGCTTTCCTCCCCAGGAGCAAGCGTCTCTTAATTCCTTGGCTGCGGTCCCAATCTGTGGTGATCTTGGAGCACAGGAAAATGCAATCTGTCACTACCTCCATTTCTTCCCCATCTATTTGACAGAAAGTGAGAGGACCAGATGCCAAGATCTTAGTTTTCTTAATGTTGAGTTTCAAGCCAACTTTTGCACTCTCCTCTTTCACCCGCATCAAGAGGCTCCTCAGTTCCTCTTCACTTTCTGCCATGAGAGTGGTATCATCTGCATATCTGAGGCTGTTGATATTTCTCCTGGCAATCTTAATTCCAACTGGTGATTCATCCAGCCCCGCCTTTCTCATGAAGTGTTCTGCATATAAGTTAAATAGGCAGGGGGACAGTATACAGCCTTGCCAAACTCCTTTCTCAATTTTGAACCAGTCAGTGGTTCCGTGTCCAGTTCTCACTGTTGCTTCTTGACCCGCATACAGGTTTCTCAAGAGACAAATAAGATGGTCTGGTACTCCCATCTCTTGAAGAACTTGCCACAATTTGTTGTGATCCACACAATCAAAGGCTTTAGCATAGTCAATGAAGCAGAAGTAGATTTTTTTCTGGAACTCCCTGGCTTTCTCCATGATGCAGCGTACGTTGGCAATTTGATCTCTAGTTCCTCTCCCTCTTTGAAACCCTGCCTGTACTTCTGGTGATTCTCAGTCCGCATACTGCTGGAGCCTAGCTTGTAGGATTTTGAGCATAACTTTGCTAGCATGTGAAATGAGTGCAATGGTGCGGCAGTTTGAACATTCTTTGGCATTGCCCTTCTTTGGGATCGGGATGTAAGCTGACCTTTTCCAATCCTGTGGCTACTGTTGAGTTTTAAAGAAATGCATATGTTGGAAGAGAAGGGTTGTTGAAGTGCACGGATTTATATCACGAATGTAGATTATGGGTTTATTTATTTATTTAAAGTTTTTATATGCCATACCCTTGCTGCATAGTCTCGGGGTGGCTCACAGAAATAAATAAATAAATAAAACAATTACAATTAAAACCTGGAAACACACTGGCTGCACAATTAAAATATATAAATATTAAACATTATTAAAATACTGTTTAAATAAAAAGGTATTGGCCTGGTGCCGAAAAACAAAGAATGATGGCGCCAGGCGGACCTCTCTGGGGAGCGCATTCCATAGATCGGGCGCCATCGCAGAGAAAGCCCTCCTCTGGGTACTTTGCTTCCTGATGTCTCTCATGGAAGGCTCCCGGATGGGAGCCTCTGCTGCCGATCTCAACGGGCGGGAGGGCAAATATGGCCGCAGGCATTCCTTCAGGTATCCAGGTCCCAAGCTGTTAAGGGCTTTATAAGTGATTACCAACATCTTGAATTGAGCCCGGACTTCGATTGGAAGCCAGTGAAGCTGGTAGAGGACTGGGGTTATATGAGAATAATGCTCAGTCCCCGTCAGCAACCTGGCTGCTCTGTTTTGCACCATCTGAAGTATCTGGACTGTCTTCAAGGGCAGCTCCATGTACAGCATGTTGCAGAAATCCAACCGGGAAGTAACCCATGCATGCATCACTGTCGCTGGGCAGCTGTCCTCCAGGTAGGGACGCAGCTGATGAATTAGCCGAAGCTGATGGAAAGCGCTCCTCGCCACCACTGACAGTTGAGCTTCCAAAGTCAGCTCTGGGTCGAGGAGCACTCCCAAGCTGTGGACCCTGGCCTTTCAAGGGAGTGCAACTCCATTCAGGGCAAGATCCAAGTCACCTACCCAGGAGTTCGAACCACCCACCATCAGGACCTCCGTCTTGTCTGGATTGAGCTTCAGTTTATTGGCCCTCATCCAGCCCTTTACCTCGGCCAGGCACCGGTTCAGCACAGCCACTGCCTCACCTGGATTGGTGGAGAACGAGAGGTAGAGCTGGGTATCATCAGCGTACAGATGACTCCGCAGCCCACACCTCTGGATGACCTCTCCCAGAGGTTTCATGTAGATGTTGAAGAGAAAGGGGAACAGAATAGACTCCTGCGGAACTCCATGGCATAGCTGCCATGGCGCAGAGCCATAGTCCCCCAGCACCACCTTCTGGAATCTGCCATTGAGGTAGGAGCGGAACCACTGCCAAGCAGTGCCTCCGACCCCCAATCCCGCTAGCCTATCCAGAAGGACACCATGGTCGATGGTATCGAAAGCCGCTGAGACATCCAGAAGAACCAACAGGGACGCACTCCCCATCCCTCTCTCTGCACAGCTCATTGTACAGGGCGACCAAGGCAGATTCAGTACCATACCCAGGTCTGAAGCTGGACTGAAATGGGTCCAGATAATCAGTCTTATCCAAGAAAGCTTGGAGTTGCCCCACCACCACCCACTCCAGCACCTTGCCCAAAAATGGGATGTTGGCCACTGGTCTATAATTGGCGGCAATCTCTGGATCCAGGGACGCCTTCTTTAGAACCAGCCTGACCTCCGCCTCCTTTAGAGGGGCAGGCGCCCAGCCGTCCTTCAGAGAGGCATTGATGACCTCCAGGATCCAGTCCCCTATCCCGTGCTTGGCTTTGTTAAGTAGCCAAGATGGGCAAGGGTCCAATAAGCAGGTGGTGGGACGTACTTGTCCAAGCACCTTGTCCACATCATCAGGCCACAATAATTGAAACTCATGCAACAATACGTGACCAGACGGTAACATTGGCACCTCCCCTAAGGAATCTGAGTCACTGGTGGAGTCCTGCTCGTGCCGAATCTGAGTGACTTTCTCCTTGAAGTGCTGGGCAAAGTCGTCACAGCGGGTTATTGAGGGTGGTACAGGCTCTTTCTTGGGGCCTGGCTGTACCAGCCCCTGTACCACCCGAAAAAGTTCCGCTGGATGGCACTGTGAGGAGGCAATGGAAGTGGAGAAGAATTTCTTCTTCACTGCCCTCACCACCACAGCATAGGCCGAATAGTGTGCTCTTAAGTGCGTTCAGTCAGATTCATCCTGAGATTTCCTCCACCTACGCTCTAGCCGTCTCCCAACCTGCATCATCACCTGTTCAGGTGTATACCAAGGGGATGAACGGGCTCTGCCGGGCGGGAGAGGATGCTTAGGAGCGATCGTGTCAATAGCTCTGGCATTTCCCCATTCCACAGTTCAACCAGAGCATCAACAGGAGTGCCAGCTTTATCAACTGGAAACTCCCCCAGAGCTTTCAGGAATCCTTCTGGATCCATCTGGCTCCGAGGGTGGACCAGCACAAATGGGTCCGCACCCTTAGAGAGGGAAAGGCCGCCATCAAGCTCAAACCTCACGAGGAAGTGGTCTGACCATGACAAGGGAGTCAGACACAAATTGCTCACCCTCAGATCCCCCTCTTCCTGCCCCGTTGAGAAAACCAGGTCCAGCGTGTGTCCATGTTCATGGGTTGGGCCGATGACATGTTGAGACAGCCCCATGGCTGCCATGGAGGCCATGAAGTCCTGAGCCGCCCCAGTTAGAACCGTCTTGGCATGGAGATTGAAGTCCCCCAGGACCAGCATCCTGGAGGTCTCCAACACCAGGTCCGAGACGATCTCCGTCAGCTCAGGCAGGGAGTCTGATGGGCAGATGGGTGCACAGTACACCAGCAGAATCACCAATCGGTCGCCCAGTGCCAAGTAAAGTCACTCTAGACCCGGTCTCAAGAGGACAGGGAGCCCCACAAGGGAAATAGAGGCTCGATAAACTAAAGCGACCCCCCTCCCCTCCCCCCCCGGGCGTGGCTGATGCTGAACCAGCTACTCAGGCGGACACAGTTGAGAGAGGAATACGTCCCCCCGCCCCTCTCCCGCCCAGATCTCTGTGATGCAAGCCAGGTCGACCCCCACATCCACAATCAAGTCATGGATGAGAGAAGATTTATTATTGACCGACCTGGCATTGAGCAGCAGCACCGTCAGGCCCGAGGGGTGGTTGACAAGGCTACCTGGCGCCCTCTGGCTGGGGGAAGAACCAGAAGGGGGAACAGGTGTCAACCATCTGTCTCTCCCTCTATGCAGACCCGTTAAACCCCCAACGCCATAACGCCCATTGCCCAAGACCACCCCAATGTCGGCGCCCACGCACTCCCCAGGCAACCCCATGGAAGCAGCCAAGTGTGAATCCATTAAAAATGAACAGAATAAAACCAGATAAAAACAATTAAAAACAATAAACCCCCGCAACCACCCGATTACAAATTAAGGAAACCCATCCACAAAGTCCCTGGCCAGCCCAGCCCCCAAACGGTCCCAAATGGCGTCACTGCCCTTAGGCCGACGCCCTTCGGCCGATGCCCTTTGGCTGCTGGCCCAAGGCCGCAGGCCCTGGTCACGGCCAGCGAGTTAAAGGCCATAGCCCTTCCCCCACCCCCCACACCCAGACCGGTGCAGCTCTCACCCACACCGGGGGGGGGCGGGGGCAGGAGCAGGGCCTGTGGAGCACTCGCTGGCAGGATGGTGGGCCCGCAGGCCAGCAGCGTCCCGGCTCCAGGTCCTGCGATGGCACCATCCATCTCACGGGGCAGTGGCGTCCTCAGTGGGCGTTGGGACGCCAGTCAGCCGTGGCGGCAGCGGGTCTTTTGGTGGTGGTGGCGACGGGTCTCAAGAGTAGGGAGCATGGGTGCAGTTGGAGTTTATCTTGAGGTCGGGAATGTGGCAGTCAAAGAAAGGGAGCTGGCTCCTCTTCATGGTGGAATTTTGCTGCCCTCATTTGGAAAAAACTTGAAATGCTGCCCGTGACTTTTTAGTCAACGCTTGTATACGAAATGGAGCTTTGTTGCAGTTTAATTTTATTTTGTGGATGGGGAATATGGGTTCGGGTGTATGGAGTAGGGGTGGGTGTTGGAGTCGTATGAGGTGAATGTGACAGTCAAAGTACGGAAAGGGAGCCAGCTGCTTTCCATAGTGGATCTTTGCTGCCCTCAAGTGGACAAAGCGTGAAATGCTGCCCATGATTTTTAAAGAAATGCATAAAATAGAAGGGAAGGCTTGTAGCATTCCAGGGATGCATATCAGAAATGCTGAGTGTGGGTTCGGGTGCAGGGAGAAGGGGTGCGGTTGGAGGTGAGTTTGAGGTCTGGAGAATGTGACTGTCAAAGCAGCGAAAGGGAGCCAGCTGCTTTTCACTGTGGATCTTTTCTGCCCTCATGTGGATAAAGCGTGAAATGCAGCCCATGTTTTTTTATAGAGTGCATTTATATGAAGGCAAGGTTTGTTGTATTTTGGGGTTTTATTTCGTGGATGGGGATTATGGGTTCAGATGCAGGGAGTAGGGGGTAGGCGTGGGGTTTGTATGAGGTGACTTTGACAGCCAAAGTACGGAAAGGGAGCCAGCTGCTTTCCATGGTGGATATTTGCTGCCCTCAAGTGGACAAAGCGTAAAATACTGCTCGTTGTTTTTTACAGAATGCATTTATTCAAAAGCGAGGGTCACAGCGGTTCGGGCTTATATTTCAGGGACGAGGATTATGGGTAAGATGGGAGTAGGCAGTGGGGGTGGGGTGGCATTCGGGTTAGGTGAATGTGACAGTCAAAGTAGGGAAAGGGAGGAGCTGCTTTACACAGTAGATCTTTGCTGCCATCAAGTGGACAAAGCAAGTAATGCAGCCCTCGATTTCTTAATAAATACATAAATAAGAAGGCCGGGGTTATTGTGGTTCAGGTTTATATTTCAGGATTGGGGATTATGGGTTAGGGAGTAGGAAGTCGGGGTAAAGTTGGAGTCCGGTTTAGGTGAATGTGCCCGGGAAAGAGCTCCATTGCTGATATTCCAAAAAGGGGGGCAGGTTCACGAAAGGGGGAGAAAATGGATCAGGGTGGAAGCTGACACCTGAATAGCCACACACGGTTCCCCTGGTGGCTGGGGGATGGTGGGAGTTGTAGGACTTCTTCCGGTCTGCACATCTCAGGGGCAGCAACCAGAGGGATCCGTGGGATTCCAGCATTGTTGTTTCAGTATCCAGAGGGGAGACCTCCTTCCCTATCCTGGGACATGAAAGAGCACGTTTTCCCACCACCATTCTGTTCGCACCTTCCTGGTGTACCTCCCTCGCTGTCAGAGCCATACGGCAATGGGACTACTTGCCTGGAGAGGTGGTGGGTCTTCCCACCCTGGAGACATTCAGAATGAAACTGGGCAGCCATCTGAGTGGGATGGTGGAAATTGGTGTCCTGCTACAGCAGGGGGTTGGACTTGATGGTCTTGGTGGCCCCTTCCAGCTCTACTATTCCATGATTGTACGATCATATAATCCAGGGAGTTGGACCTGATGGCCTTCATGGCTCCTTCCAAAATTACAGTTCCCTGATTCTGTTTTTCCTACTGTGTATGACCAAACATGGGTCAACCTCTGGTCCAAAGGCCCTCTTATCCTCCTTCCAGCTGTGCTTGAGCAAGGATCCCCACCATGGAAAGCAATGTCCCCATGGGAGTTGGAATGATGGGTCATCTAGCCGGGGTGGGGTGGGCTGAATGCGAAAGTCAAAGCAGGGAAAAAGAGCCACCTGCTTTTCACGTTGGATCTTTGCTGCCATTAAGTGGACAAAGCATGAAATGCAACTCTTAATTTTTGAAAAAATGCATCTACGGCAGTACCTTGGCTCACGAACACCTCAGTTCATGACCAAATCAGGTCGCAAAAAAAAAAAAAAAAATCACAGAAATGTTGATTCAGGTCACAAACTCCGCATTGGGTGGTGACTGCAATCGTGGCCTTTCCCCCCCCCTCAGTGGGAAGATTGCCGCAGTCGTGCTGGGGGCAGTGGGGGGCAGGTGGCAGAGCGCCCCGCCTGTGATCTCTGCCATCTCCCTCCAGCACAATCGCGCCGGTCTCCCCCCCAGCACGCCCGCGTTCGCAGCCCCCTCTCCCCTCCCCAGTGTGCCTGGATGACGGGCACGCAGGTATGACGGGTGTGATCGCGGTCCTGCTGGGGTGCGGGGAGATGGCTGCACTGGTGCTCGGGGACCGGGGGGGGGGGGCGGTATGGCCATGATATTTGTTGTTCTTTGTTGCTTCGCTTCACATTTTTCTCATTAAAAAGAAATGCAGAACGGATTAACCTCATGGGGAAATTTAACTTGGCTCACAAACTTTATCCATTCCAGGACTCTGGTCGTGACCCATATTTAAATTTTTGAAACTGCTTGTGTTTTCAGTGGCTTGTTCCAACCTGTTTGCCTGGTTGGCCTGGAGTTGCCATGGCAACCACTGGAGGCCACTGCAGCATCGAGCAGGTGGCCAAGCTCTGAATTTTCCCCCTTTTCCCTTGATGGGAGAAGAACCCCTGGCTGAACGCAGCAGGGAGGATCCAAAATGCCGCGAAGGAGAGGTCTCTAGTGGGAGCCAAGGCCGCCTAGTGCTGAACACAATGAAGCATTGTTCTGCGCCAGGATTGTATAATGGTTTGTAAAGCTTGCGCATTTCTCTAAGATTAATGTAAGACATGTTGGGTGTCCAAATATGATTCATAGGTGTATAAATAAATGAAATACCGCTCTCTAAAAATGGGAAGGATGGGGAATCTAGGATGGACAAGGACTCCACAAGCTTATTGGATATTCCAAATCACGATCAGGAAACATGATGTTTACACAATGCCATGGTCACAAGGAAAGATCCAGGCACTGATCTCAATTGCAAGAGGAGAGTTAAAAGGCACAAATTTTAATTATACAAAAGACTGTAGAGGAGTGAGGACCAAAATGCACATAACAGCTGAACATGTGCTGTTTGTATCTCTTTTTAAGCCAAGAATAGCACCTGGCGAGGAGTAACGGGTGGTCAAGGCGGGGCCTGCAAGGCATGGGAAGGGGCACAAACGCTCTCTGGGCCGTGGTGCTGAAGGGCAGCCACTCCACAAAAGCTGCCGCTCCTCCGAGGAGGGAAGCAAGCGTGGCTGCCAGAGATGCTCCCTTCCTAGGGCCAATCGGAGGGGAAAGGGTCAACCCCCACCAGTTGCTGCAGGCCTGACCCCCTGCCTTCTCCGTGCCTTGTTCTTGGAAAACCTACTCATGTACTGCTGGCGCTGGGGTCAGACTAGACGGCCCAGGAGACCCCTTCTGACTCACTCTGCTTCTAGGTACTTTGGCCTTGAATATGGAGGCCAAGATTCACTCCTTCGTTCATTTTCTATGCTGCCCCACTAGCCATTGGCTCTCTGGGCAGCTTACATATTAGAAAGCATAACAAAATACAAAGGCAATGTAACAGTACGCAACTAAAGGAACGACAGCAATAGCATCATAAATAAACCGATGACATTCAATACATCCAGGATAAACAGAAGAAAATAAGGATAAATATGGAGATAAATTGAAAACCCCCTCGCCGTCAAAAGGGACCAAAGCCATTCAAATGCAACGGTATCAAATGACACTCTGGAGAACTGAGTGATCACATTAGAAAAAAAAATCGCAAAAGAACCTCTTAGCGATTTAAGTAAGTTTGCGATTTTGTGTTGGGCCACACTCCTGGCCTTTCTGGGCCTCCCTGCTCCTCTTCCTGGAGGTTCTGTTTTGCAGTCATACCCTGCAGTTAGAAAAATGCCCCTTTCCTATCTGTCTGCCCAGCCCGTTAAGAAAATGGTCCAGCCTCACCTCGCCGGCCCTGCCCTGCCCTGCTGTGCCCTTCGATTCTTCTCTTGTGCTTTCCTTCCAGACTAAAAAGCCTAACTTATACTGCATCTTAGGAGGGCTTTCGGAGCGGAGCCACTCAGGACAGTGTGGGCTTCACCCGCTCCCTGTGTGCCACCTTCCCATCTGCCCGCCTGGCGTTCCCCGCGTCTGCCTTCTGCACTTCCCCTTCTCGGCCAGGCTGCTTGTGCTCCCGTTCCAGGCCCCTCTCAGGTGCAACGCACAGGTGAAGCTCACGTTTGGATTTCTGCCGCAGGAGAGCCAGCAGGACGAGGGCGGCCATTTGACCTAAAGAAAAAGGGATCTTCTAAAAGAGAGCCACACACTCTCCTAGTGGAGCAAGTATGAAATATGCCGGGATTTGGCTGTATACTTAGAACAGTCCTGTGCTCGTGTGTGTCTGTGTGAGTGTGCGTGTCTTTGCGAGGGTCGAGGAGCGGCCTTCCGAGCGGTGGCGTGTCTTCCGGAGCATCTCAAGGCAAGGCCAGCTTGTGAGCTGCACTGATCCATCTTCTGGGCTCCTGCAGGTCGCAAAGGTGGGATGTGTGTTTGTGTGTTGTGGGGCAAGACAGGTGCACACCTGCGAGGCAAGGCGGCAACCCGCGGGGTCCTGGGCTGCGTGCACCCCTGCGGGGCTGGGCAGAGGGCTCCGGGGTCGCACCCAGGACCCGTTGCATGTGGAAGGGGCTGGCTGCAGTGCCTCTTGGGACGCGGGTGCAGCATCGGGGCGCCCAGGCAGCAGGTCTGCAGGTTCCGAGTTCCTGCGGCATCCCTCGGGGGCCCAGGGGTGGTGGCCGGCAGCTTGTGGGTGCCAAGGCATTTCTGCCCCTGCTGGCTGCTTTGGGGCTGCTGGGTGTTGGTGTGGGAGGCCAAATTGCAAGCAGAGCCGTGGCAAATGGCTTGGGCTTGATGTTTTGTGAGCCGCCCCGAGGCTTCGGCGAATGGGGCGGCATAGAAATTTTCTAGATAGATAAATAAATAACATCCTTGTTCTTGGAGCCCTGTGTCAGAATGCAGGGTTGTAAATCCAGTGGGAGAAGTGTGTGTGTGTGTGCGTGCACAGGGAGGTCCGTTCCTTCGATAGCCTGGTGAGATGCACAGTTACTCTCCAGCTTGGAGTCACTATGAAGCTGGTTCCTGTTCAAAACAGCCCCTTGTTCAGGATCATGAGGACTGGAACCTTCCTAGGTTTTCAGGGGAAAGGCTGTAGCTTAGCAGGTGGGACACATGACTCTGGGCCTTTTTCTTGGTGTCTGAGGGCAGGATCGGGGTGGGGGTGGAAGAAGGGCAAAAATGGTTCCAGGGTGCTCACTTTAGCCTCCAACCTGTGCTTTCAAGACACTGTCTGTGGTTCTGGAACTTGTTTAGCACCACGAACACTTAGATCGGGGTCTTCAAACTAAGGCCGCGGGCTGGATCCGGTCCACCATGCCCATTTAACCAGCCTGCCTCAGAGGTTTCGCACTGCGCGTGTGGGCACACAGCTTGCTCGCAGGAAGGTCGTTTTGAACTCGCTCGGAGGCAACGACATCCTCCTCGGGAGTGAGCCAGCACCTTGCTGTGTGCGCCCAGCGGCGGCTTGCTTGTGGGGAGATCATTTTGGGCTCGATCAGAGAAAACGATTTCCTCGTGAGCAAGCCAGTGCCTCACCATGTGCATGCCCGGTGGCGGCCTGCTGGTGAGGAGGTTGTTCTGGACTCGATCTCCACGTGAGCAAGCGGTGCCTCGCATCGCGTGCGCACATGCCCCACCCCCTCCCTGGCCTGCGCCCCACTGCCGGCAACCTTAACCCTAACCCCTTCAGAAAAAGTTTGAGAACCCCTGGCTTAGATTAAAGCTCAGAGCGGAAACAGCTTCCACTGATACTGTAAAAAGGGAAAGACAAGTAAACTCCACTTATTTATGTTTCAGTGGGAAGTAAATGCCAGGCTCCAGGCACCCAGAGCTCGGCACTGTTGGTGCAAGCCGTTACTTCAAACAGCTTTTCCCCACGGGAGGGGTAGGAGCACAGCCCCCATGGTTCCCAGAGAGCATGGCTGGGGATGACAGGAACTGTGATCTCACGCATCGGAAGGGCACCAGATTGCAGAGGCGTGACTTGGAAGGCTTTATCTGAAATGAGAGAAATGTCTGCCAGTTCTTTTGGCCGCCTCCTTGAGATATTTCAGCAAAGAGGCTCTTATAAACCAGTCAAAGCAGCAAACGGGAAGCAAATGAATGCAGCACAGAGGAGATGATGCCTGAGAGAGATGCACTGGACCCTGGAGAGCGAATTCCCACTCCGCTCCCTTCCTGGAGCTGCCTCACTTTAAATGGCATGTGTGTTTTGAAGGGAGTTGTGTTAAGAGAGGGCTTGCTTTTCCTACTGACACAGGCTTCAAGCAAGCATGCCATTTCTGGGAGAGCAGGCTGCTCCATCGGCCAAAAAGTTCAGCTTCCTGGGAAGTCCACGTTTTTTAGGAAAAAGCAGCAGCAACAAGAAAGAGCAAGTTTCTAGTCTTCATCATTGCAAAGCTAAGCTTGGGAACAGCTAAGCAGAAGGCGTGGGCAGGGATGTTTTCTACTGGGAGAGAGGATGCCTCATCGTGCAACCGTAAACATGCTCATTCTGAAGGAAAATATCTACGTTTCCGAACAAACATGCCCAGGCATCACAGCTTCGGCGTCTATGCCCTTCCCACATGGCCAAAATAGAAGAATATTATGCAAACTATCTTTGAAACGGCAGGATAAGCTCTGCAAAAAAGGAGGAGTGGATGTGGAGCTGAGATGCTCTCCCAGCTCCTGTGAGGGCACGATTTCCTCAGTGCACAAGCTTGGCCAATTCGTGCACGATTCCCAGGGCAGCCAGAACCCAGTACTGTCAGCAGATGGGAATGCTCCTGACATGCTGGATCCTGGCTCGTGTGGCGCTGTGGCGACTGGGCAGTCCCTGGCTCATCTCTGGTTCTGTGCAGAATCAGGAGGAGGGCTCAAAGCTGGCGCTGCTCATCCAAGCTCGGTTTGCGGCCTGGGGCAAAGAGGAGGCCCGCAAGCGGTGCGGCAGGGAGGGCTTGCTAAAATGGGTGGGAAGGAGAGGGGCACAACCAAACCCAAGGCAGCACAGGCCTGGGGCTCGGCAGTCCCTGCATGCAAACACGGGAGGCCTGCCTAGCAGGCCACCCCTTCGCTCTATGGAAAGAAGGAATTTGCCATTCCCAAATGTGTTCTGTAAAACGCAGCACTGCCAAACGCTGAGCGCACTTGATGTGGTCCCTGGTGCACGACATGGGAGATGCGCTCGCAGAGCAGGGCTCTCTCATTCCCTTCCTTTCCAGTTCATTTCCTTTCCCCTCGATTCCCCTCCTTTCCCTAGCCACTCCGGCTGCTCTGCACCCTCCTTCAGCAGAGGGGAAAGAGCAAGAAGCCAACTGTGAACAGAATATCTGCAGCAGGTGGACCCGGTCGCCTTCCAGCTTTACTGTTTGTATGATCCTGGAAGGCGCAAACATCCTCTCCTCTTCCAGCTGCACCTCCAAGACTCAAGGCAGGAGGAATTAGGGCAGAGCAGAGATCTGGAGGTCAAGCCCCACAAAGGTTGGATGACATGCTTGAGACTTCCAGGGGAGCCCCACTCAGGACTAGACGGCCTCCACGGGTCCTTCCAGCCCTCACAGCCTGGGAGGCCAGGAAGAGTTGATCACATGGGGCTGGAACCCGGGGCCACCGGGTCATCAAAGTCCCCCTGGAGTTCTCTTGCTCCCTAGATGGCGAAGTCCTGGGTTACTCTTCCGCAGTGGTGCTTTTCCCTCGCTCGAGAGGCAGGACTGCTCCTTCCTTCCTTCCAGGGTCAACCCAGAGCTGGCAAGATCAGTTCGATGATCGCCGGTACCCGCCTCCATCTTTTATGCGTATCTTGTCTTTCCACCCCACTCTTTCTCCTCTTCTTGCCAGAAAGCCAGGGCAGCTTCGGGGTTTCTCTTCCTCCCTCATCGATCTCAAGTTCGCTGCGGCCCAGTGGCCAAAATGTTCTGTAATGTTGCATCAGACCCTGACAGGCCCATAAACATGCCATCTTTTTAGCAATACCAAATTCAGAGAGTTGTCCAACCTGGTTTTTAAGAGGTGAACAGCTAGAATGCCATTTGGTGCAGAATCATCTAGCTACCCCCCACCCCCATCAGGCCAACACATAATGGGGGACACTCCCAAGGCCCCACCATCCCAGCCAGGCATGGTCCCGCTCTCCCCCACCTCTTCCTCCCAAAGCAACTGCCAGACTGGCAGCCCGTCCTGCAGCCAGTGGCTAGGGAAGCCGAGGGCTCTCCCACGTGGGGACGTTTGGGGCAAAGCGGGGCAGCTGTCCACGTGGGTGGGGGAAGCTGGGGTCCTGCCACGGCTCGGCGGGACCAGCGGCTTCCCAGCCCCTTCCCACCCCACTCGTCCCCGATTCCCCGATTCTGCGATGGGGGCTGGGTGCAGCCCGAGGCAGCTCTTTCTCCAGCTCAGGTTTGACTGAGGTGGGGATTAAAGGTTTACTTAATGCAGCAGAGCCAAATGAAATCGAAAGAACCCAATGAAAATAACAGTAAAAAGTTAAAACCCTGAAAATTGTCGTTGCTGATTGGCAAATATCCACGTGTGTTGATTATATGCAGGACCAAATATCCACACACGACCCTTTGAAGGCCATCTGCTCCAACACAGGGCTGTTTTTTAAATGTGAGTATTTGTGAAAAGACCTTTGCTTTGGGATGGTGTGGGAATCTGCAGTGAATTCAGACTTGTTCAACTTCTACATATCCAATGCAGCAGAACAAATTTTCCTGAGTTGCACATGTTCTGCAGGCTGATTTTTTACTTTCTGCAATTTGCAGATAAGGATTATTAAGGAATTAAGTTGCACCAAAACACAACTCACCCCAAAACCTCTAACAACATCAACAAAATCCAACTGAAAATGTGAATTTTCCTTGACGAGCTAAAATGGGAAAGTGGCACCAGCGTGGGAGGGAAAGTTCCCTTATCGGAAGGGCAAATCTAAGCTGCTGGGCATGAAATATTTATCGAGCTGCATCAGTGATGGGGCAAAAAGGAGAATATGCCATTTTTCAGTGAGGCTGAACCTCCCAAACAGGCCTATTCTGGCTTGTATCTACCCAGGTTGGGGCTTGTGTGGAAAGGGAACCATTTAGATGCTCAGCCGTGCAAACTATGTAATGGCTCTAAATAATGAAAATACGTCAGTGGGTCAGATCGCTTCCCAGGCCTGGCACATGTACATGTAACATGAACTCGATAACATTACCAGGAAAATGTCAAGAGCTGTGTTTCAACAACATCCTTTGTTCAGCCCCAGGAAAAATGTGGGGGGAGAGGGAGAAAGCCATTCCCCCCCCCTGAACATTTCTGAATACAAATTCTGACATGCAGCTGGAGTGGGAAAGGACGTGATGGTTGCACCGTACGGCCTGGAGCTCAACCTCAGAGGGGAAATAGGCAGACTGCTCTGAGACTATTTGGCAGTGGATGGTGTAAAAAGCTACATAGAAACACAGAGCGAGTCAGAAGGGGCCTCCCGGGCCATCTAGCCTGACCCCAGGCTCCAGGCAGCTCCACTCACGACGTGCCCGCCATATGCACGTCCAGCCTGTCCTTGAACACCCGCACCAATGGGGCCTCAACCACCTCCCGTGGAAGCGCATCCCACACCCTCGGGGTCCCAACTGTCAGGAAGTATGTATGTATGTATGTATTTATTTATTTGGGATATCTCTAACCTGTCCAATCACTACATGCCTCTGGTGGCTCACAACAGTGGTTCAATAAATGCAACAATGCAAAATATCATATTAATAGCCCAAGCAGCAAAACTGATAACCCGCAACAGGTATTTAATAAAAACACAATTAAAATTTGTAACTTTAAAATACTGGGTGAATAAAAAGGTCTTGACCTGGCACTGGAAAGCATGCAATGTCGGCGCCAGGCGGACCTCTCTGGGGGGCGCATTCCCTAGCCGGGGTGCCACTACAGAGAAGACCCCACTCTGGGTATTCTGTCTCCCGACCTCCTTCACGGTGGGTTCCCGGAGCAGGAGGGAAACTCCCGTGCTGCAGGTCTTAAGGGGAAGGAGACATTCCTTTGGGTATCCTGCTCCCAAGCCGTACTTCCCGGCATCCACCCTACATCTTGGTTCCCTCAGCTTTGCTGCGCTGGAACATGTCCTGCCCTCCACTGCAGGGGGAAAAGGTCGTGGCCCACCTCTGCGTGGCACCCGCTCTTGTTCCTGCATGTCGCCAGCAGGTCTCCTCGGAGTCTCCTCTTCTCTGGGCTGAAAGACCCAGCTCCCACAGTCTCACCACACACGGCTTCCTCTGGAGTCGCCCTGGTCTCTCATTTGCCTCTCCAGCCCCCTCCCATTCTTCCATCCCGCCTTGGGTGGCTCTCTGTGGGGGATGCTCCTGAAATCCCGGTCAAATTAGCTACTTGGAGAGCTGTGCTGTAAAGAGCCCAGAAAATGTTGGTCATTTGGATGCCGACAAGCCAAACGCAGCCATGAACTATCCCAGCAGTGGGCCATGCAACCAGTGGCCCTGGGGGGTGGGGGGAGCTGCCCCCTCTTTAAAGCTGGCAGGGTTTGTGTCTGGTTTTGGCACCACCGTCCCCTGGATCCATGGGACTCAGCTGAGCTTCCTATCTCTGCATCTCTTCCCTTGGAGTGGGAATCCCAGCAACTTTGAAGGAAACGTGAGGCTGCAGTAAAATTAAAATACTGGCACCTTTTGGTAAAATGCCGGTAGCAGAGGGGTTGACTCATCCTAGCAAAACTGGGAGAAAAATACCTATGGGGCACTGTGCTAGAGATTGTTTGTATACAACAATTGCTCTCAGACCAGTCTTTCCTAAGCAAAGGGACAAAAGGTCCTTTTGGAGGGAGAAATTCATTCAAAGAAAATCAGTATTTCTATAACCTGTGTTTAAGAAACACCAGACCAGTCCAGAAGCTTCCCTGAACCAATTTGGTAATAACTGTGTTATGCTGCTGCAGATGTTTTAACCGCATTCCAGCTATCTCAGGGATTCTCCTCTGCAAACTGACTTCTTCAAAAACTGAATTTTCCAAAACAGGTAAAAAGAGGGGGAAAGGCAGATGCAGAAAAATTAGAAAGGTGGGCAAAAAAATGATCCAGGGACTGGAAACACTGCCTGGTGAGGAGAGATGACTGGACATGTTCAGCCTTGAGAAGAGAAGACTGAGGGGGGAACCTGATATCCCTCCATAAGTCCCTGAAAGGCTGCCAAAGAGGAAGGCCGAGGCCTCGTTCTGCTGATATCGGAGACATGGAATAAACAACTGAAGCTGCAAGCTCCCAGATCCAGATCAGACATTTGGAAAAGCTCCTCTCCACCAGAGCAGCTCGACCTGCAGCCGGTTGCCTAGGAAGGTTGTGGGCTCTGCCACGCAAGAGACGTTCGAGGCGAAATGGGACAGCCATCTGAGTGGCGGGCACAGACGGGGGGCCTGCGACAGCTGGATGCAGTGGCCTCCATGGCCCCTTCCAGCTCCCTTTTTCTATGGTGTTATGACTCCATGATGCAGAGCTGGTAATGAGCATACATACCCGGGTGTTTCCTTGGCAGAAAATCCTGTAAGTTCTACTCCTGGGAAACAGTGGATTGCACAAACCTAACTTTATGTGTGCATTTGAATTCTGAGGGGGGTTTGCACGAATCTCAAATAGCAAGGAAGTGATATTGACACAGACACCCCCAAAGGTGGGAAAATGAATGCTAAATGTACTGAGCATCTTGGAGGCGAGAAAGATTCCTCCAAACCCAACTCCAGGCTGCAAGCCATTTCTGCTCCGTAGCAAAGCAGCCACAAAGGCCCACGGGAGCCACGCCGGGAGGGCCGCACGTGGACGGCTGGCCACGACGTGGCCCCAGGGCCACGAGGCAGGCGGAGACCCTCCGGCACTGGAGCTGGTGCAGCTGCAGGGGGAAGACTGAAGCCACGGCCGAGCGCCTTGTCTATCTCTGACCGTGCGTGGGCTCTTGCATGTATGCACTGGGGGCTGGTGAGCCTTCAGGTGTGCTGCTCCCCCCGCCCCAAAACGCACCAAGCGATGGCAGTCCTCCAACCCTGCCGATTTAAAGGCTTGTGCTCCAGGCGCAACTTTGCACTTCGAAATCCGCTGCAGGGGATATCAGACACTGGTGCTCTGTGCCCTTGGGCGCTGCCGGCAGCCGCCACCGGTTGCTGCACCACCAGCGTGATGGCCACCTGCTGCTCCAGGCGGGCCACCTGCTGCGACCCTGCCAGGCATATTCGAGTTCGGGTGCCTTTGAGCTGTGCTCGCTTTGGCCGCCGTTCGCGCTCAGGACTTGGCTGATTGTCCCATGCGCTTCGGCATCCTTCAAAGGCTGCCTCGCTGCAGCACGTGGACGTGGGCATGAGAGTCCTCCACCAGCGCGGCAGCATCTCCAGCTGGCAGCATCTCCAGCTGCGGGGAGAGTCCATTTGCGACTCCCGGAGGCGAGCAAGGTCCTTGCGCGGCAGAGAACGCGAACACGGTCTTCCTCTTGTCCCCACAGGACAGGAAATTAGTGATCCGGCAGGGGCAGGGGGTGAGGTCGTGCCCCCCACAGGCCCCTCGGACCGCATCCTGGATCTCGAATGTGCAAGATGTGTGCTAATGGGATTTCAGTAACATGCTCCATCTCTTCCGCCTGGTTAGCAAGGAATTGTGGCGGGGGGTAGGTTCCCTCCCCTCTACTCTGAGTCGCCCCGATCGTGTGCGGACGAGGCTCGAAGGAGGCTCTGGCCCACGTCACGGACTGGGCTGTCCTCCCACTGCCACGGCACCGGTGGGGCGCACCCTGCCAGGGCCGAGGGGGACGTCTCCCTGCGCTGCTGGAGGCCCCAGTCTCACGCCCACGGCGTGCCGTGTTCCCTGAGAGGATCGCAGTCCAGTGAGGCGACACCCGCTTGGCGTGCAGCCACCGGTGTTAGCTGAGCCGTGCGAAGGGAGGAGGTGCATGCACATACGCAGGTGTGTGTGTGTGTGTGTGTGTGTGTGTGTGTGTGTGTGTGTGAAAGATCTTTTTGCCTGGGGGTCGATGAACGGAGCACCGGCTGCCCAGGGAAAGCCCATCCTGCGATTCTGCGACTCAGGCAGAGACGCAGGACATTCAGCCCGGGGGGAAGTCCGGGCTGGACAGGGGGTTCCCCGGCCCTTGGGGCTCCTGGTGTTTGTGGGGACCCGCCCATTCTGAAAAGATGCAATGCTCCTCCTGAGGCCGAACTGCCTTGAGGGGGGCTTCAAGTGGAAATAGGGTGGCATGCAGGGGCAGAGCCGGCCTCCCCCGTGACTCTCCTTCCTGATCCCGCCGTTTCTTGGACACCCCGCAAGCCCCACTTGCACAATGGGCTGTGTCTCGCAAGACCGAAAGCCAAGCTGTGCAGAGCGAGGACGGAAGAGAGGCGGGCCTTCCTGTTTGCAACCAGGCCGGCTGCAGCCTCTGCTCGAACATGTCTATTTATTGCTGTGGCTGAAACAGCGAATCCGGTGGAGGCTGACGCAAGGCCGCGGCTGGCAGGTCCCGCCCCCC
>NW_025335684.1:15491049-15493888 GCF_004798865.1 Varanus komodoensis
GAGACAATCCGGGCAGCCTGCTATTTAGGTTGGCTAAAAAAAAAAAAAGCAACTGAAAGGAAAGCAGGTCTGGTTGAAAGGTGCTGCTGCCAGCCACCTCACATGGAGAATGCACCCAGCTCTCTTGAATATGCAGAAATATGCAAATGGATGTGCTTGCCAAGCATCCTGGATCCATTCGTTCGGCTAGGAAGCTTTGCCCTGCCTTAGGACTGGATCCGTGGTCTCCTTTTGAGGAGGAGGAGGAGAGCAAGGGTGACCCTAAGAAAGAGCCTTGCGTTTTGCAAACGGGGATCCAGAGTGCCAGCAGGGAGCGTGGCGCATTTGTGTGCGTGCGTGCGTGTGTGTGTGTGAAAACTCTTGCACACTTGGCCTGATTCAGCCAGGAAGTGTGCTGAGGCCGTTTCTGCCCATGCTCAGCACAGGTCCTGCCAAGGCCGGCCTGCTCAGGAGTAAAGGAAGGGGCAGAGAAGGTGTGGTGGAACCCGCGAGGAAGAGAGGAAGGCAAGGATCCGGAGGGGATGCAGACCCCCGGTTCTGAAAGAGACGCAAGCAGGTGTCCGAGCCAGGCTGGACGGAGACCGGGGTGGCGCTTGGAGGAAGCGCAGGAGAGCCTCTGACCTGGCTCTGCAGGGCAGGCCGTGCTGGAGTGTCCCCCAAGGGCCCCTGTTCACATGCCTTCCTCGCCCAGAGCGGGGAAGCGCCTCCTTGTAGATCCCAGGCACTGCTCAGCCGCCAGCTGAAAGAAGAGCCATGGGGAGGAGTCGCTCTGTGGAGGCCTTGCTTTCCAGGGGGTGGAAACCTCACACCGAGGAGAATGCAGTTTGGACAAGCAGAAGTTTCGCACCATCCTCCCAGAAGGATCCTGTGATCAGCGGGTCGGCCGCTGTGTGGACAGGGGCCTGGGCTGCATGGACCGTGGGTCTGATCCGGCAGGGCTTGTCTTGCATTCTCACATGAGCAGCCCTCCTTGTCCTCTTGCCTGAGGCTTTGGAAGGCTTGCTTGGCTCCCCAGGGGCTTAAAAGCAACCACCCATTTTGCTGTTGTTGTTGTTGCTGGTTGTGAAGTCATGTCCGACCCATCAGGACCCCATGGGCAACCTTCCTCTGGGCTCTCCTGTCCTCCACCGACCCCCAGAGCCCACTTGAGCTCCCACTGACTGCATCAGTGACCCCATCCAGCCCCCTTATCCTCTGCTGTCCCCTTCCCCTTTTGCCATCTATTGTTCCCAGCATCAGGCTCTTCTCCAGGGAGTCCTTCCTTCTCATTCGGTGGCCAAAGTATCTGAGCTTCGTCTTGAGCATCTGGCCTTCTAAAGAGCAGTCAGGGTTGATCTCCTCCAGGACTGACCGGTTTGATCCCCTTGCAGTCCAAGGGGCTCGCAGGAGTCCCCTCCAGCACCACAATTCAAAGGCCTCAATTATTGGATCAGAGGATCATGGAATAGTAGAGTTGGAAGGAGCCATGAAGGCCATCAGGTCCAACCCCCTGGATCATGGTGCTGTTGCTAGTCATGAAGTCGTGTCCGACCCATCGCCACCCCATGGACAACACTCTTCCAGGCCTTCCTGTCCTCCACCCACCCCCGGAGTCCACTTAAGCTCAAGCCGACTGCCTCAGTGACTCCATCCAGCCCCCTCATCCTCTGCTGTCCCCTTCCCCTTTTGCCATCTATTGTTCCCACCATCAGGCTCTTCTCCAGGGAGTCCTTCCTTCTCAGTAGGTGGCCAAAGTATCTGAGCTTCTCGAAAGGCAAACATTTTGCGATCTCAGTAGTCCAAGTGTAAGGCCCAACCGCTGAAGAGGGTGAAGTTGAACTGTTCTGTGAAGGCCCTCAACACCTTCTCCAATTTGCACCAAAAATAGTGTCTGTTCCATCGTGGGGGCTGGGAATGCTAAAGTGGGAAGCCAAAGATGACCTGAATAGCAGGTAAGGCTGGCATTGCAGTACAAAATGAAGCAGGGCGCAGCTGGTATGATTTCATCAAGGCATATGATGGTAAGAGCAAACACTCTTTTGCAACAAGCCAAGAGACGACTCTACACAAGGACATCCCCAGACAGGCAGCACAGACATCGGATCAACTATGTTCTCTGCAGCCACAATGGAGAAGCTCTATAGAACCAGCAAAAAGAAGACTAGGAGCTGAGTGTGGCTGAGATGATGAGCTTTTTGCAGCAAAAAATGGGATTAAAATGGAGAAAGTAGGGAAAAGCATTGGGTTACTCACGAATGTCCTGCATCATTTCCCTGATGAATGTAGAGTAGACGTGCCAAATGGATTTTAGGAATGAGATCTGAGAGGCAGAGAGCCAGAAGAACTATGGAGGGATGTTCGCAACGTTGTTTAAGAGGTAGCAAGTTCAACCATCCCAAAGAGAAGGAAATGCAAGGAAGCAAAATGGCTGTCTGAGCAAGCTTTACAAATAGCTGAGGAAAGAAGGGGAGCGAAAGGCAAGGGAGAAAGGCACGGCCTCTTCCAGATCCAGTATTCCATTATTTGATGATCATATTATCCAGGGGGTTCGACTTGATGGCCTTCATGGCCCCTTCCTTCTCTCAAATTGCATGCTCCAAGAGGCTGGACTTGATGGCTTTCGCGGCCCAAATCCTGCAATTCATGGTTCAATGATTCCGACTCAGTAGGAGCAAAGAGGGGTCAACACCTGGTCGGATGGGCCTGATTTCCTCTGAACAACTGTGTTTGAGAAGGGTCCCCAGCACGGAAAACAATGTCCACGCATGGGAATGCGAATTATGGGTTAGCGAGCAGAGTGGGGGAAGGGTGACTGTGGCGGTCGAAATAGCGAAAAGGGGCTAGCACTTCTTCGGTGGAG
>NW_025335684.1:15493988-15503531 GCF_004798865.1 Varanus komodoensis
ACTGTTCTGTGAAGGCCCTCAACACCTTCTCCAATTAACACCAAAAATGCTGTCCGAACAATCATGGCAGCCAGGAATGCTAAAGTGGGAAGCCAAAGATGACCGGAATAACAGGTAAGCCTGGCGTTGGAGTCCAAAATGAAGCAGGGCACAGGCTGATAGGATTTCATCAAGGCATATGATGGTAAGAGCAAACAGTCTTTTCCAACAACCGAAGAGACGACTCTATACAAGGACATCACCAGATGGTCAACACAGAAATTGGACTGACTACGTCCTCTGCAGCCAAAGATGGAGAAGTTTTTTAGAGTCACTAAAAGCAGGACCAGGAGTTGTGTGTGGCTCAGAGCATGAGCTTCTTGTTGCAAAATGTGGGATTAAAATGGAGAAAGTAGGGAAAAGCACAGGGCCACTCACATGCGAGCTACATCAGAACCCGGATGAATATACAGTAGTGGTGAGAACTAGATTTAAGGTATTAGATCTGATAGGGAGAGAGCTGGAAGAACTTTGCATGGCATTTCACAACATTGTTTAAGAGGTAGCAAGTTCAACCATCTGAAAGAAAAAGAAATGCAAGAAAGCAAAACGTTTCTCTGAGGAAGTTTTACAGATCGCTGTGGAAAGACGGGAATCTTAAGGCAAGTGAGAAGGCAAGGCCCCTTCCAGCTGCAGCATTCTATTATTCGATGATCATATAATGCAGGGGATTCGACTTGATGGCCTTCATGGCCCCTTCCATCTCTCAAATTCCATGATCCAATGTTCCAGGAGGTTGATGTCCTTTGTGGCCTCTTCGAAATCCTGCAATCCATGACTAAATGATTCCTCTTCTGTATGACCAATGATGTGTCAACATCTTGTCCGAAGGAGATGATTCCTTCCTTCCACGTGTTTTTGAGCATGCATCTTCCCCACGGAAAATTATTTCCCTGCATGGGAATGCAATTCACGGTTTAACGAGCAGGAGTGTGGGTTCGGTGAATGAGTCATTCGAAGCAGCCAAAATAATCCGGTTGATTTCCATAGTGGAGCTTTTCTGCCATCCAGTGGGCAAAACTTGAAATGCAAACTTGATTTTTTATAAAATTCATTTATTAGAAAGGATGTGTTCTTTTGTTTCAGTGTTTAATGTAGGAATTGGGATTACGGGTTTGGAAGATGGGTGAAGCTTCGGGTTGGGGTTCGGATTAGGTGGATTTGCCTTCATGGCCCCTGCCAACTCTAGAATTCCTTGATGATAAGATGCTTGGGCTTGGACTGCAAGGCCCCTGTGGCCTTTTCCATCTTAATATTCCATGATCCAATGTTCCATGGTGTGGAACTTGATGGCCATCTTTGGCTGCAGAGCACATAGTCAATCTGATTTCTGAGTTGATTGTCTGATGATATCCATGTGTAGAGTCGTCGCTTGGGGTGTTGGAAAAGCGTGTCTGCTATGATCATCACATTCTCTGGACAAAATTCTACCAGCCTTCGTGGACCATTCCTTCTCTAGTATTCCATGATGGCACGCACAAATAATCCAGGGGTAGAATAAATGGCCTTCGTGGCCCCTTCCAGTTCACTTATTCAATGTTTCTATGATCATCTATTCCAGGGGGTGGACTTGATGTGCTCATTGCCCATTCCAACTGTAGTATTCCATGATTCTATCATCCACAGGGATGGAATTGATGGCCTTCATGGCCTTTATCATATCATCTATTTCATGAAATATAAAAAATCAAGAGTGCATTCCCCGCTTCAGCCACATGCCTTTTCTGAAGGTGCTTGTACCGCACACAGGTCTGCAACCTTCCCTCGGATGGGTAAAACCGGCGGAGCTGCTGTTACTGGAAAAAGGAAACCCCAGGATGGGCTCTTAGACAAGTTCCCCCAGATCCATTCTGCGATTTCCGAGCTGTGCTCTCATCTCCCAGCCTGCTTCGTCGCTAGCAGCTCAGGCACGTACCATGGTCCTGAGCAGGCTCTGCCTGGTGGGAGAGGACGCTTAATGATGCTCATGTCGATTGCCCTGTCATGTCCCCGTTCCACAGATCGACCAGAGCATCAACGGGCGTGCCAGCTTTGTCAACCGGGAAATTCCGAAGAGCCCTCAGGAATCCATCTGGATTCATGAGACTCCAGCGGTGGAGCATCTGAACAGGGTCTGCACCCATACTGACAGAGAAGTCAGCCCCAAGCTCAAATCTTAGGGAAAAGAACGGTCTGACCATGACTAAGGAGTCAGCATCAAATTTCAGGCTATGAACCAAGCAAAGTGGGAGAGCAACAGTACTGGCATCTCCCAGTCACTGGTTGGTCTGAAAACCCTGTTGCCCATCCTGAAAGGATGTATTTCTATGCATAATTATGTGCCTAAGTCACATGTGAGAGCGAGCAGCGGAGATGCGCAAAGCCAAACCTGCAACTTCTATTCAGTCTGGGGGAGAAAGGGTTAAACAGCGCCTGGCCGGTGTCTGAGCTTAGGGGGAAATGGCTGAGTAGAAGCGACAGTCTTTGGGGTCAGGACATAATACAAGTGTGGCCAAGCAGAGACCTGTGAGCCCCGTGCGGCCCTTGCAGTTCATTGTGCGGTCTGCAGAGGGTTGGGGCACTCCTGCTCCCCACTCCCAGCCCGGACCCAGCAATGGCACGGGCGTGATTGTGGGGAGCTCTCCCGAGGGTCCAGCCAGCCCCAAGCGCTTCCTAGTCTGTCCCCAGGACATCCCGCCTACTCTGCTGCCGAGCACAGAGGGGTTCAGCCCCAGAGCACCTATGCGCCCCCTAGCAGGGGTGACGCAGAACAAGCTGGGTGGGCTCTCCTGAGGCTACCCACCCGGCCCACTTCTCTCTGTGGTTGAGACTCACACCCTTCCTGAGAGCGTGTGCTTTAAAAGGCAGGGTGGATAAAAAGCAATGCATTTTTGAAAAATGTATCTTATTTAAAATTTAAATTGGATGTTACGCTTTATATTGGATTTTTCAACATAAAATGCTATTGGAGAAAAAATCTATCTAAAGATAGTTTTCTTAAAGATCATGAAACACGGACTGGGTTTTAATCATGTAACATGAGGCTATATAGGCACGCCATGTTTGTATGTTTTGGTGAATGGATGCCATTCATCCATGCGCAGGGTCATGTTCCTCCAGATGCCTCAGTGAGATTTCTGGGCAACTTTCTGTCCAGGAGAGATGTGCACTGATGCTCGGTTTTGCAGTTCTCAGAACTGTGACTGCGTCTCCGCAGGGAGCACGTGCCCCTCCCTCACAGCAAACAGCGAACATGCAGATCCTAGAAAAAGGCTTCACTCCCATGGCTTCTTTGAAAATCTATGGACACAGAATCATCCCCTCACCTCTTCGGTGCTCAGTTGCAAAAAAATACAGGGGATAGAGGAAGGTTGCTGGGAGTGGAACAGATCTGAGCAAGAAGTTAAGTGCGAGGAGGGAGGGGAAGGCAGTGAAAATGAAGTTGGAGCTTCTGAGCAGAATCCTCCCCAAGTCCTTGGCTTGTTCTGTGTATGGCCTGAGGTTTATCATATCCTTCTTTCCCCAGAGGAGAAAAGCTATAAAGGCAACAGGCCATAAAAGAGGCCCAGGTTGGGAGCATTTTCATGACATTCCTCTGCTTGGGGGTCAGGCAGGCATGCGTTCAAAGCCATGATTTACATCCAGTCTTACTGACTAGTGCTTTATCCCGTGATTTGAATCAGCTCCACCCTAAAAAAAGTATTTTGCCATGTCAAAAGTCAGAATGGCTGCTTGGCCACTACCTCATTCACAAACCATGGAGAAGACAGAAACATGAGCAGCGATGCCTCAGACAACAGTCAAGGGGCTCGATCGAGCTGCTCCCTTGGCCAAAAAGAGGGAGGTTCTTCTAATGCTCGGTGGCTCAGGCTCTGCGGCATTCATGCCGTCGTCACCATGAGGGGCTGTGATGAGCAGGTCCCAGGCGGCTCTAAGGACTAAAAGCCCGTGTGCCACAGATGCAGCATCTATGAAACAGACCACAAAAGCCATTCGCCTGATTATCCACCGAATGATGGGAGCAGTGTTTGCTTGTCATAGGAAAGACATAGATAATATCCGTGAGGCTCTCAAGCAGCTGCTCTTCCTGTATGTGGCTCTTCCACTGGGCAAGTCTGGCTGCCCCCGCTGTAATAGGAGCCTGGGGCAAGCCGTTCCGGGCCGGATCTGGTCCCTGGGTCCCCTTTTACTGAAACCTAACCGGATGATACAAATGGCCACCAGAAGCCAGTCCACCCTGGCGGGCATTGCCTTCGCACCAGACTCTGCTCTTCGAAAGAAGGGCAGCCTAATGAACTGATCTAACAAAGAGAATGAGTCAGTACTGATGCTTGGCTACCATCAATTTTGGTGGTGCTTTACAGAATAAGAACAGCAAAAACAAAACAAACAGAAGAAGGTGCATCCTTCCCCTGAGGAATTTGCATGCATTTACAGTGGGGGGGGGCATAGGACCCTCATGCGATAGGCTGAGGACCCTGCAGTACTTACAGGAACGGAGTGGGCAATGCATAGGCAGCACCTGCGAACGGATCGTTATATGGACATTGGGTCTGCGGTTCAGTTGAACCTCTGAGAGATCTCTCTGTGCACAAAACACACATTACAGTTCTATGTACTGACATAGTTGTTGTTGTTGTTAGTTGTGAAGTTGTGTCCGACCCATAGCAACCCCATGGACCACACTCCTCCAGGCCTTCCTGTCCTCCACCTTCCCCGGAGTCCACCTAAACTCACACCAACTGCTTCTGTAACCCCATCTATACACCTCATCCTCTGCCATCCCCTCCTTCTTTTGCCCTCCATTGTCCCCAGCATCAGGCTCTTCTCCAGGGAGTCCTTCCTTCTCATTAGGTGGCCAAAGTATTCAAGCTTCATCTTCAGGATCTGGCCTTCCAAAGAGCAGTCAGGGTTGATCTCCTCTAGGACTGACTGGTTTGATCCCCTTGCAGTCCAAGGGGCTCGCAGGAGTCTCCTCCAGCACCACAGTCCAAAGGCCCCAATTCTTTGGCGCTCAGCCCTCCTTATGGTCCAACTCTCACAGCCATGCATTGCAACTGGGAAAACCAGTTGACTGTACCAGTCGCCTTGACTGTACGCACCTTTGTTGGCAGGGTGGTGTCTCTGCTTTTTAGTATGCTTTCTAGATTTGCCTTAGCTTTCCTCCCCAGGAGCAAGCGTCTCTTAATTTCTTGGCTGCAGTCCCTGTCTGCATTAGTATAGTTGAATCCATATAGTCACATTTTTTCTTTATACTACAAGTGGCTAATTGTTTTAATTTGTTGTAGCTTAAGCTACAGATTGGGTGCTTATTCTGGGTGCAGAGGGGAAAGGGATGTGGGTGGAGGCATTTGTGGGGGCGTTAGCAGGTCAGGAGAAAACCTCTAGTAAATTAAGAGTTTTGCCTGCGGTGTTTTGGAAACAGGTGGAAGGACAATGGGGCGAACTAGGGAAGGTCAAAGAGGAGGATCTCAGCTCATTCTCAGTGACCTGCTGAGTCCGTGCCTGGGATGCATCGTGTGAGACGACAGGGGGCTCACGATGAAGGCCATGCCTGCGAACAGGAACTGGTGTGCCAGAGGGAAAGCTGGGCTTGGGATCCCGCTGGAACAACCGGGGCTCTGCCAGGAGAGGCTTCTCAGCGTGGAGAGGAACTCAGCCACTCACGACTGGGGCCCTGAGGTGAGAAGGGGGGGGGGTGAAGGTGCGTTTAAAGCTTTAACCCCCCGCTGTGTTCCCAGTCCAGATGGCCATTTGCACTGTCAAAAGCAGATCCATGGGAATGAAACGTGGGGGCACGAGAGGCTAAGAGGCCAGAGCATCCCGAGTTTGGACGCCACTCCTGCTGCCAGAATGCAGAGCAGTGCAGGACAGGAAGTCCTCCACCCCCCTTCTGATGAAGAAAGGCAGCACCCCCTTGCCAGCATCCTTCCCACTTTGAATCCCGACATGCGGGTGGAAGCTCCTCCCTCCATCCTTGTGCCACTGCTCCTCCTCTCCCCCAGAGGGGAGATGTGAGTGACAGGGCACTGGTCACCTCTGACCCACAACAACAGCTGTGATTCTGCAGAGGAGCCACCAAAAGACCAACTACAACATTTCCCCCCTAATCTGTCTTTTCACGGCATCCTCTGACGAGAAGAAAGGAACATCAGCTTGAGCTTATCATTCAGCCAATGCCCATTCTAATTTCTGTTTCACTTTCTTCCCGCAGCTGCAAGCTGCGTATCACAGGTCCATCTGGAAGGAAGCCACCCAGGCAGTGGAGGCTGCTGCAAGGAGCAGGAACCCGACAGGTGACAGGTTCCTGTGGCAGGGGGGAGCCGTGGAGGCCCCTGAGCGTTCCTCTCTCTTCTTCTGCCACATCCCATTTCATTCCGGAGGCCACCCCAATCCTCGGGACCAATTTTGGGTGGACACAAGTGCTGGGGCCTCCCGTTGGCACCCATGGAAGAGCTTCCTGCTCATGCAGGACTGGGGAATCTCTCTTAGTCCAAGGGCTGATTTCCGCTTTGGAGGAATTCTTGGGGGATGTAATTTCAGTGGTGGATGGGAAAAAAGGCAGAAGGAATAGGGCCAGGACTACAAAACAAATGGAGTAAATCCAGCCAGTGATGGCCTAAAACTCTTACAGCTACTAACTGAGCCTTAGGAAAGGCATCATGACCTATCAGAATCAATGCAAAAATGTATTTTTCCTTCATTTCAAGAAGTTGGCACAAACCAAGGGTCACACTGCTGCAGTGGCTTGTTGGAAGCTCAAGGAAGATTCCTCTTGGAGGGGGCTGGCACCCGGAGCCAGCACTGCATCACCCACCAAACCCCAAGGACACCTTTAGTATTTTTTTTAACTGAGCAGCAGCCCAAAATACAATCGGCCTTGTATAAGGTCTGTCTGAGCATGTCAGTGGGGCTCCTTTTACATTGCAGCTTTTATTCTGAGCACTAAGGGTACTATCCATGGTGATCTATTGCTTATTTATTAATTAGATTGTATCACACCTTCCTTTGAGAAAAGAACTCAGATCTGTTTCTATCATGCTCTTCCACCTACTCTCAGCCCTATCCCCACAACAACAGCCTCGTGAGGCAGGCTGGGCTGAGAGTCTGTGCCTGACCCAAAGTCACCCAGCTCAACAGACATGGAGACCACCATCAAGGGAGTCACTAGACTCCCCTGGCAGTTGGAAGAACTGCCTGCCCACTTAGCCAATGGCACTAAAGTAATCAGATGTCAGAAAAGCCCAGGATCCAGTGAATCAGTATACAATATCCTGGCGCCTCGGTCATCGCTGCAGGAGGAAAAGCTCCCAGAGAGCCCCTGTCCGTGGGCACGATGCTCATGTTACACAGGAAAGTACGGACATGAGTTTGCCATGGATGGAGCATCAACCCCTCCACTGGGCAAGCGGGACAAAGCCTCTGGGTGGGCCAGGCCGCCATATTAATTGGGAGCCTGACCTGCTGCTTTTGCCTGGGCAACCCTGAAGGATTCCCCGCTGCTGCACTTCTGGCTCTGGGAATGGACCTCAGAGAGTCACAAGCAGTGCGAGAGGAACCAAGAGTGATGGGACGAGCCAGGCGCCCCAAGCAAGTCAAGGCCGAAAGATAAGCTAAGGGTCAGCACCAAGATGTGAGCCATAAGCCAGGACCCAAGAGCCACCCAGGATACAAGCACACTCCAGACCTCAAGCAGGTCTGATTGGAAGGGGAAGAGAGTCCAAGAGGCAGCCTGGCCAGGTCAGCCCACGGATCTGCCCCCTGCAGCTCAGCGGCTCCCCACCCAGAGCAGCCACCCGAAGATCCAGCAGCCCTTCACACTGGGACCAGGCCGCACTGAGGGCAGGAGGCTGACTTGCCCGCCTCTCCAGGCTGCATCGACTCCCAGCCGAGCAGAGCACTCTCCAGGCCCCCATCCCAGATGCACACGCCCTTCCCTACTGCCCATTCCAGGCTCCCCCCTCTCGCCTGACCTGGCCGGGAGGTGCATTCATCTGCAAGTGAAGGCCTGCCCAGCCGCCGCCCCACGGCCACTGACGAAGCAAGTGCAGATGCGGAGGAGAACCATGCAAGGGAGGAAGGACGGCAGGCAGGCAGGCAGAACGGCTGGGGGTCTGCCTTGTTGCCACAGAGGGACAGGAACCCCTTGCTGCCCTGCCCTGCCCTGCCCTGCCCTGGGAGGGCATATCTGGGGAGAGGATGGGAGACGGGCAGGAAAACGGGCACGGCCAGGTCAGTCCCTGCAGGCTCAGGGTGGTTCGCACAGCCAGGCAGCCCCCTGTGGTGCCTGAAAGCCACGCTGGGCTGTGGCACGCAACAGTGGCCATTCTGAGTGGCAAGTCCAGCCACAACCGTGGCTTGCCATGTGGCCTGAAACGGGAAGGGAGAGCGGGACACTGGGCTTGGATGACCCCGATCTGGCTTAATCTTGGAAGCTAAGCAGGTCAGGCTTGGTTGGCATCCGGATAGACCTGAGTCCTGCCCCGAGCAAGCAGTTGGACCCGACGGCCTTCCAGGCCCCTCGCGACTGCATGACTCCAGGAGATGAGCATACATGGACATTGTGTGCTGCTGGGAACGGGAATGGGCACCAAACACTGCAGCTGCGGCTGGAATATTCAAAATGGGGCTCGCCAAAGAGGTCCTGGTGGGCAGGGGTGAGCAGGCCGCCTTCCGTCTGTGCGCCCACTGGCTTCCAGGCATGCTCAGTGGAAATGGACATCGGTGACGATCTGCTGCTCCAAGAGTGCTGAGCACCCTCTTCTGAGAGCAAAAAGCTAGGCGGCAGTGCAGACGCTGATGGAGTAGAATAAATGCTGCTATTTTGATGGATCCAAAGACAGTGTGTTATGTGTGTGTGTGTGTATGCAGTGTGCTATGCACAGGGACATGTGTGCTGAATTACCGTGCGGAAGTTAAATAATAGCAGTTATTGATTTCATTTCTATACTCCCCAATACACAAGGCTCTCTGGGTGGTTCACAACCGGAAATAAATTCCTGCCACGTGGAGCTGGGCAGCTAGCAGCCAACACTGGGACCCCGGCTCCTTCAGACCGAACATGCGCTTCCCCCCTCCCATTCGCCTTGTGCTGCTATTACAAACAAGCAAGCAAACTCTGTTCTCGTGGCTTGGGCAGGCCCCTCGCTCCTTTTATAACCTGTCGGTTTTTTACTGTTTTGTCTGGGAATGGTTGTTACTGTTTTTATTTCTTTTGAAAGATCAGCTTGGGGCTTGCTTGGTGTCAGTTCTGGTTCCGGATTCCCCCCACTTCATTTCCCCTTCTCGCTGCTCTGCTCTAGCAAGAAGTTTTTTAACTCTCCTAAGAACAACCCAGTGTTCCTTCTGAATTAGCCCCCTGGTGAGCTGAGCCAAGGGAAGGGCCCGAAATCCCACTGAGAGGAGCCCGCCTGACCAATGAACAGAACAGATCTGCACCAAGAGGCCGGAGGCCTGAAAACAGAAGCCGGTGGTGCCGTTGGCAGGAAAAGAAGGCTAGTCCACGCCTCGCCTCCTGTGACGTGT
>NW_025335685.1:0-4198 GCF_004798865.1 Varanus komodoensis
GCGCATTCCGACGATCAGAGACCCGCCCGGAGGCCGCGACTTCCGGTCCCCAACCTGACAGAGGGGCAAAAGTTGCCCCGAAAAGAGGGCCACGCGACACACCTAGTCCTCTTTGAGACGTAGTCCCTCCACGCAGGCCTCCGTTTCCGCCCGTTCCGGGAGCGTTCCGACGGTCGGACTCCCACCCAGAGGCCGCGATTTCCTGGCCCCACCCTGACAGAGGGGCAAAAGTTGCCCGAAAACAGAGCAACGTGCGCCCACCAAGTCCTTTTGACACGCTGTCTATCGCGCAGGCCTCCGTTTCTGCCCGTTCCGAGCGCGTTCTGATGGTCGGAGTACCTCCCAGAAGCTGTGATTTCCCGGCCACACCCTCACAGATGGGCAAGACTTGCCCTGAAAAGAGGCCGACGCGGACACACCTAGTCCTCTTTGAGACGCTGCCCCTCCGCGTAGCCGTCCGTTTCTGCCCGTACCGACCGCGTTTCCATGGTCGGAGTCTTGCCCGAAGGCCGGGATTCCTGGCCCCACCCTGACAGAGGGCCAAAAGTTGCCCCAAAAACAGGGCAACGCGGAAACACCAAGTCCTCTATGAGACGCTGTCCCGCCGCGCAGGCCTCTGTTTCCGCATGTTCCAAGCGTGTTCCGACGGTCAGGGTCCCGCCGGCAGCCTTGATTTCCCGGCTCCACCCTGACAGAAAGGCAAAAGTTGCCCCGAAAACAGGGCGACGTGCGGCCACCCAGTCCACTTTGAGACACCTTCCCTCGCGCAGGCCTCCGTTTTCGCCCGTTCCGAGAACGTTCTGACGGTCGGAGGACCACCCGGAGGCCGCGATTTCCCAGCTCCACCCTTACAGAGGGGCAAAAGTTGCCCCGAAAAGCGGGCCACACGGATACACCTAGTATTCTTTGCGACGCTGTCCCTGGCGCAGGACCTCATTTCCGCCCTTTCCGAGCACGTTCCGACGATCGGAGGCCCGCCCGAAGGCCGCGAATTCCCGGCCCCACCCTGACAGTGGGGTAAAGTTGCCCCGAAAACAAGGGTAAGCGCGCGCAACTAGTCCTCTTGCAGAAAATGCCCTCCGCGCAGGCCTCTGTTTCCGCTTGTTCTGAGCGCGTTCCGACGGTCGGACGTACGCCCGGAGGCCGTGATTTCCCAGCCCCACTCTGACAGAGGGGAAAAAGTTGCCCCGAAAAGAGGGCGACGGGCGCGCACCTTGACCTCTTTGAGATGCTGTCCCTCGCTCAGGCCTCCGTTTCAGCCCGTTCCGCGCGGGTTCCAATGGTCGGAGGCCACCCCGGAGACAGGGATTTCCCGGCCTCACCCTGACAGAGGCCCAAAAGTTTCCCCAAAAAGAGGTTGACGCGGACACACCTAGTCCCCTTTGAGACGCTGTCCCTCCGCGCAGGCCTCTGTTTCTGCCCGTTCCGAGCACGTTCCGATGGTCGGAGGTCCGCCCGGAGGCTGGGATTTCCCGGCCCCACCCTGACAGAGGCCCAAAAGTTTCCCCAATAAGAGGGTGACGCGGACATACCTAGTCCCTTTTGAGACACTGTCCGTCCGCGCGGAAATCCGTTTCCACCCATTCCGTGCACGTTCCCACGGTCTGAGGCCCGCTCGGAGGCCGGGATTTCCCGGTTCCACCGTGACAGTGGGGCAATAGTCGCCCCGAAAAGAGGGTGACGTGGACACACCTAGTCCTCTTTGAGACGCTCCGCGCAGGCCTCCTTTTCCGCCCATTCCGAGAGCGTTCCGACGTTCGGAGGTCCGCACGGAGGCCCTGATTTACCGGCCACAGTCGGACAGAGGGGAAAAAGTTGGCCCAAAAACAGGGGGACAAACGCACCTAGTCCTCTTGCGGACGCTCTCCCTCCGCGTAGGCCTCCGTTTCCGACTGTTCCGAGCGTGTTCCGACGGTCAGAGTTCCGCCCGGAGTCCGCGAATTCCCGGCCCCACCCTGACAGAGGGCCAAAACTTGCCCCATAAAGAGGGTGACGCGGATACACCTAGTCCTCTTTGAGACGCTGTCCTTCACGCAGGCCTCCGTTTCCGCCCGTTACGAGCGCGTTCCGACGGTCTGAGGCCCGCCCGGAGGCCGCGAACTCCCGGCCCCACCCTGACAGTGGGGCAAAAGTTGCCCCCTAAAGAAGGAGAAGCGGATACACCTAGTCCTCTTTGAGACGCTGTCCCTCGACCAGGCCTCCGCTTCCGCCCGTTCTGAGCGCGTTCCGACGGTTGGAGGCCCGCCCGGAGGCCGAGATTTCCCGGCCCCACCCTGACAGAGGGGCAGAAGTTGCAACCAAAAAGAGGACGACGCGGAAAACCTAGTCTTTTTTGAGACGCTGTCCTCACGCAGGCCTCCGTTTCCGCCCGTTCCAAGTGCATTCCGACGGTCGGAGGCCCGCCCGGAAGCCGCGATTTCCCGGACCCACCCGGACAGAGGGGCAAAAGTTGCCCCGCAAGGGGGGAGAGGCACGCGCACCTAGTTTTCTTTGAGACGCTGTCCCTCCGCGCAGGCCTCTATTTCTGCCCGTTCAGAAGCGTTCCGACGGTCGGTGGCCCACCCAAAGGCTGCGATTTCCCGGCTGCACCCTGACAAAGGGCAAAAGTTGTCCCGAAAAGAGGGCCAAACGGACACATCTAGTATTCTTTGAGACGCTGTCCCTCGCGCAGGCCTCCATTTCCGCCCATTCCGAGCACGTTCCGAAGGTCAGAGGCACGCCCGGAGGCCGAGATTTCCCGGCCCCACCCTGACAGTGGGACTAAAGTTGCCCGGAAAACAAGGGGAAGCGCACGCACCTAGTCCTCTTGGAGAAACGCAGGCCTCCGTTTCCGCTTGTTCAGAGCGCATTCCGACGGTCGGACGTATGCCCGGAGGCCGTGATTCACCGGCCCCACTAAAACAGAGGGGCAACAGTTGCCCCGAAAGAGAGTGACGCGGACGCACCTAGTCCTCTGTGAGACGCTGTCCCTCAGCGCAGGCCTCCATTTCCGCCCATTCCGATCACGTTCCACGTTCGGATTCCGGCCCGGAGGCGGCAATTTCCCGGCCCCACCCGGACAGAGAGGTGAAAGTTGCCCGGATAACAACGCGACGCGAGCACCTGGTCCTCTCTGAGGCGCAGTCCTTCTGCGCAGGCTTCTGTTTCCGCCCATACCGAGCGTATTCTGATGGTCGGAGTACCACCCAGGGGCTGTGATTTCCCTGCACCACCCTGACAGATGGGCAAGGCTTGCCCCGAAAACAGGGCGACGCGGACAAGCCTCGTCCTCTTTCAGATGCTGTCCTTCCACTCATGCTTTCGTTTCCGCCTGTTAAGAGCGCGTTCCGATGGTCAGAGACCGGCACGGAGGACACGACTTCCCATCCCCACCCTGACAGAGGGGCAAAAGTTGCCCTGAAAAGAGGGCCATGTGGACACACCTAGTCTTCTTTCAGATGCTGTCCCTCCGCGCAGGACTCTGTTTCAGCCCTTTTCCAAGGGCGTTCAACGTTTGGATGCACGCCCGGATGCCGCGATTTCCCGGCCCCACCCTGAGAGAGGGGGAAAAGTTGCCCCAAAAAGAGGGCGATGCGGGAGCCCCTAATTTAGTTTGAGATGCTGTCCCTCGCGCAGGCCTCCGTTTCCGCCCGTTCTGAGCGCATTCCGACGATCAGAGACCCGCCCGGAGGCTGCGACTTCCAGTCCCCAACCTGACGGAGGGGCAAAAGTTGTCCCGAAAAGAGGGCCACGCGGACACACCTAGTCCTCTTTGAGACAAAGTCCCTCCATGCAGGCCTCCGTTTCTGCCCGTTCCGAGATCATTCCGACAGTCGGAGGACCGCCTGCAGGCCGCGACTTCCTGGCTCCACCCTGACAGAGGGGCAAAAGTTGCCAGGAAAACAGGGTGATGCACGCACCTGGTCCTCTTGCAGACGCTGTCCCTCCGCGCAGGAATCCGTTTCCGCCCGTTAGGGGCCCGTTCCGACGGTCGGAGGCCTGCCCAGAGGCCGCGATTTCCTGGCTCCACCCTGTCAGAGGGGCAAAAGTTGCTCCGAAAAGATGGCCATGCGGACACACCCAGTCCTCTTTGAGACGCTGTCCCTCGCGCAGGCCTCCATTTCCGCCCGTTCCGAGCACGTTCCGACGGTCGGAGGCCCGCCCGGAGGCCACGATTTCCCGACCCCACCCTGACAGAGGGCCAAAAGTTGCCCCGAAA
>NW_025335685.1:4298-17760 GCF_004798865.1 Varanus komodoensis
GCGATTTCCCGACCCCACCCTGACAGAGGGCCAAAAGTTGCCCCGAAAAGAGGGTGACGCGGACACACCTAGTCTCTTTGAGACGCTGTCCCTCGCCCAGGCCTCCGTTTCCGCCCGTTCCGAGCACGTTCCGACGGTCGGAGGCCCGCCCGGAGGCTGCGATTTCCTGGCCCCACCCTGACAGTCGGGCCAAAGTTGCCCTGAAAAGAGGTGGACGCGGACAGACCTAGTCCTCCTTGAGATGCTGTCCCTCGCCCAGGCCTCCGCTTCCGCCCGTCCCGAGCGCTTTCCAACGGTCGGAGGCCCGCCCGGAGGCCGAGATTTCCTGGCCCCACTCTGACAGAGGGCGAAAAGTTACCCCGAAAAGAGGGTGACGCGGACACACCTATTCCCCTTTGAGACGCTGTCCCTCTATGCAGAAATCCGCTTCCGCCCGTTCCGAGTGCGTTCCGAAGGTCGGAGGAACGCCCAGAGGCCGCGACTTCCCGGCCCCACTCTGACAGAATCCCAAAAGTTTCCCCAAAGAGAAGGTGACGCGGACAAACCTACTCCGCTTTGAGACGCTGTCCCTCCGCGCTGAAATCCGTTTTCGCCCATTCCGTGCGTGTTCCGACGGTCGGAGGCCGCCCAGAGACCGCGATTTCCCGGCCCCACCCTGACAGAAGTCCAGAAGTTTCCCCCGAAAAGAGGGTCACGCGGACTTACATAGTCCTCTTTGAGATGCTGTAACTCGCGCAGGCCTCCGTTTCCGCCCGTTCTGAGCACGTTTCGATGGTCGGAGTCCCGCACGAAGGCCAGGATTTCCTGGCCCGATCCAGACAGAGAGGCAAAAGATGCACGGTAACAGGGTGAAGCGCGCGCACAATGTCCTCTTTGAGAAGCTATCCTTCGCGCAGGCCTCCGGTTCCGCCCGTTGCGAGCGCGTTCTGACGGTCGGAGGCCCACCTGGACGCCGCGATTTCCCGGCCCCATCCTGACAAAGGCACAAAAGTTTCCCCAAAAAGAGCGTGATGTGGACACACCTAGTCCACTTTGAGACGCTGTTCCTCCGCACATGCCTCCGTTTCCACGCATTCCGAGCGCGTTCCGAGGGTTGGAGGCCCGCCCGGAAGCCGCGATTTCCCGGCCCCACTCAGACAGAGGCCCAAAAGTTTCCCCAAAAAGAGGGCGACGTGGACACACCTAGTCCCCCTTGCGACGCTGTCCCTCCGAGCAGGGCTCTGTTTCTGACCGTTCTGAGCACGTTCCGACGGTCGGAGGCTTGCCCGGAGGCCACGATTTCCCGGCCCCACGCTGACAGTGGGGCAAACGTTGCCCCGAAAACAGGGTGAGGCGCGTCCACCTAGTCCTCTTGGAGGCGCTGTCCCTCCGCGCAGGCCTAGGTTTCCACCCATTCCGAGCGCGTTCCCACAGTTGGAGGCCCGCCCAGAGGCCGCGATTTCCTGGCCCCACCCTGACAGAGGCCCAAAAGTTTCCCCAAAAAGTGACTGACGCGGACACACCTATTCCCCTTTGAGACGCGGTCCCTCCGCGCAGTAATCCGCTTCCGCCCGTTCCGAGTGCTTTCCGAAGGTCGGAGGCCTGCCCAAGGCCGTGATTTCCCAGCCCCACCCTGACAAGGAGGCAAAGGATGCACGGAAAACAGGGCGAAGCGTGCGCACCTAGTCCTCTTTGAGAAGCTGTTCTTCGCGCAGGCCTCCGTTTCCGCCCGTTCCGAGCGCGTTCCGACGGTAGGAGGCCCGCTCAGAGGCCGTCATTTCCCGGCCCCACCCTGACAGAGGCCCAAAAGTTTCCCCAAAAAGAGGGTGACGCGGACACACCTAGTCCCATTTGAGACGCTGTCCCTCTGCCCAGGCCTCTGTTTCTGCCCGTTCCGAGCACGTTCCGATGGTCGGAGGATCGCCCGGAGGCCGCGATTTCCGGCCCCACCCTGACAGAGGCCCAAAAGTTTCCCCGAAAAGAGGGTGACAAGCGCAACTAGTCCTTTTGAGGCGCTGTCCCTTCGTGCAGGCCTCCGTTTCCGCCCGTTCCGAGCGCTTTCCGACGGTCAGAAACCCGCACGGAAGCCACGATTACCCGTCCCCACCCTGATAGACGGGCAAAAGTTGCCCCGAAAAGAGGGCCATGCAGACTCACCTGGTCCTCTTGGAGACGCTGTCCCTCGCGCAGGCCTCCGTTTCCGCCCGTTCCGAGCGCATTCCGACGATCAGAGACCCGCCCGGAGGCTGCGACTTCCAGTCCCCAACCTGACGGAGGGGCAAAAGTTGCCCCGAAAAGAGGGCCACGCGGACACACCTAGTCCTCTTTGAGACAAAGTCCCTCCATGCAGGCGTCCGTTTCCGCCCGTTCCGAGATCGTTCCGACAGTCGGAGGACCGCCCGGAGGCCGCGACTTCCTGGCTCCACCCTGACAGAGGGGCAAGAGTTGCCAGGAAAACAGGGTGATGCACGCACCTAGTCCTCTTGGAGACGCTGTCCCTCCGCGCAGGAATCCGTTTCCGCCCGTTCTGGGCACGTTCCAACAGTCGGAGACCTGCCCAGCGGCCGCAATTTCCTGGCTCCACCCTGTCGGAGGGGCAAAAGTTGCTCCGAAAGATGGCCATGCGGACACACCTAGTCCTCTTTGAGATGCTGTTCCTCCGCGCAGGCCTCCATTTCCACCCATTCCGAGAGCGTTCCGACATTCGGAGGCCCGCACGGAGGCCCTGATTTCCCGGCCCCAGTCTGACAGAGGGCAAAGGTTGTCCTGAAAATTGGGTGACGCGCGGGCACCTTGTCCTCTTTCAGACGCTGTCCCTCGCTCTGGCCTCCGTTTCAGCCTGTTCTGAGCACGTTCTGATGGTCGGAGGCCTGCTCAGAGGCCGCGATTTCCCGCCACCCACCTGACAGATGTGCTAAAGTTGCCCCGAAAAGGGGGCGATGCGGACTCACGTAGTCCTCTTACAGACGCTGTCCCTCCCCGGTGGCCTCCGTTTCCACCCGTTCCGAGTGCGTTCCAACAGTCGGCGGCCAGCCCAGAGGCTGCGATTTCCCGGCCCCACCCTGACAGAGGGGCAAAAGTTGCCCCGAAAACAGGGGGACGCGCGCGCACCTTGTCCTCTTGGATACGTTGTCCCTCCACGCAGGCCTCCATTTCCACCCGTTCCGAGCACGTTCCGACGGTCAGAGGCCCTCCCATAGGCCACGATTTCCCAGCCCCACCCTGACAGAAAGTCAAATGTTGCCCCGAAATGAGGGCGACTCAGACACACCTAGTCCTCTTTCAGACGCTGTCCCTCCTTGCAGGCCTCCATTTCTGACCATACCGACCGCGTTTCGACGGTTGGAGGCCCGCCCAAAGGCCGGGATTTCCCGGCCCCACTCTGACAGAGGGCCAAAAGTTTCCCCGAACAGAGGGCGACAAGCGCAACTAGTCTTTTTGAGGCGCTGTCCCTCCGCGCAGGCCTCCATTTCTGCCCGTTCCGAGCGCTTTCCGATGGTCAGAAACCCGCACGGAAGCCGCGGTTACCCGTCCGCACCCTGATAGACGGGCAAAAGTTGCCCCGAAAAGAGGGCCATGCAGACTCACCTAGTCCTCTTGGAGACGCTGTCCCTCGCGCAGGCCTCCGTTACCGCCCGTTCCAGGAGCGTTCCGACGGTCGGAGTCCCGCCCAGAGGCTGCGATTTCCAGGCCCCACCCTGACAGAGGGGCAAAAGTTGCCCCGAAAACAGAGCAACGTGCGCGCACCAAGTCCTTTTGAGACGCTGTCTATCACGCAGGCCTCGGTTTCTGCCCGTTCCGAGCGCGTTCTGATGGTCGGCGTCCCGCCCGGAAGCTGCGATTTCCCGGCCACACCCTCACAGATGGGCAAGACTTGCCCTGAAAAGAGGCCAACGCAGACACACCTAGTCCTCTTTGAGATGCTGTCCCTCCGCGTAGCCGTCCGTTTCTGCCCGTACCGAGCGCGTTACGACGGTCGGAGGCCCGCCCGGAGGTCGCGATTTCCCGGGCCTACGCTGACAGTGGGGCAAAATTTGCCCCGAAAACAGGGTGGCGCGCGTCCACCTAGTCCTCTTGGAGGCGCTGTCCCTCCGCGCAGGCCTCCGTTTGCACCCATTCCGAGCGCGTTCCGACAGTCGGAGGCCCGCCCAGAGGCCGCGATTTCCCGGCCCCACCCTGACAGATGCCCAAAAGTTTCCTCAAAAAGAGGGTGACACGGACACACCTATTCCCCCTTGAGACGCTGTCCCTCCGCGCAGGCCTCCGTTTCTGCCCTTACCGAGCGCGTTCCGACAGTCCGAGGCCCGCCCGGAGGCCGAGATTTCCCAGCCCTACCCTGACAGAGGGGAAACAGTTGCCCCGAAAAGAGGGCCACGCACACTCACCTACTCCTCTTTGAGACGCTGTCCCTCCGCGCAGGCCTACATTTCCACCCATTCCGAGCTCATTCCGAAGGTCACAGGACCGCCCGGAGGCCGCAATTTCACGGCCCCAACCTGAAAGATGGGCAAGACTTGCCCCGAAAAGAGGCCGACGCGGACACTCCTAGTCCTCTTTGAGACGCTGTCCCTCCACGCAGGACTCCCTTCCGCCTGTTCCGAGCGCGTTGTGACGGTCGGAGGCCCGCCCAGAGGCCGCGAATTCCTGGCCCCACCCTGACAGTGGGGCTAAAGTTGCCTGGAAAACAGGGCAACGCCCGCATCTAGTCCTCTTTGAGGCGCAGTCCCTCTGCGCAGGCCTCCGTTTCCGCCCGTTCCGAGCACGTTCCGACGGTCAGAGTCCCGCCGGCGGCCGCGATTTCCTTGCCCCACCCTGATAGAGGCCCAAATCTTTCCCCAAAAAGAGGGTGACCCGGACACTCCTAGTCCTCTTTGAGACGATGTCTCTCCACGCAGGACTCCATTTCCGCCCATTCCGATTGCGTTCCGACGTTCGGTGGCCTGTCCGGATTCCGGGATTTCAAGGACCCAGTCTGACAGAGGGGCAAAAAGTTGCCCTGAAAAGAGGGGCACGCAGACACATCTAGTCTTCTTTGAGATGGAGTCCCTCTGCGCAGCCCTCCGTTTCTGCCTGTTACGGGCAAGTTCCACGTTCCGATGCACGCCCGGAGGCTGCGATTTCCCGGCCCCACCCTGAAACAGGGGCAAAAGTTACCCCAAAAAGAGGGTGACGCGGACACACCTAGTCTTCTTTGAGACGCTGTCCCTCTGCGCAGGCCAACGTTTCCGCCCATTCCGACCGCGTTCCTACGGTCGGAGGCCCGCCCAAAGGCCACGATTTCCCGGCTCCACCCTGACAGAGAGGCAAAAGTTGCCCCGAAAAGAGGCTCACACAGACAAACATGGTTCCCTTGGAGACGCTGTCCCTCCACGCAGAAATCCGTTTCTGCCCATTCCGAACGCGTTCCCATGGTTTGAGGCCCGCCCAGAGGCCGGGATTTCCCGGCTCCACCTGCAAAAGTTGCCCCGAAAAGAGGTTCACACAGACAAACCAGGTTCCCTTGGAGACGCTGTCCCTCCGCTCAGGCCGCTGATTCTGCTCGTTCCAAGCATGTTCCGATGGTCGGAGGACGGCCCAGAGGCCGCGATTTCCCGGCCCCACACGGACAGAGGAGAAAAAGTTGCCCAGAATAAAGGGTGACACGGACACACCTATTCCCCTTTGAGACGCTGTCCCTCCACGCAGAAATCCGTTTCTGCCCATTCCGAACGCGTTCCCATGGTTTGAGGCCCGCCCGGAGACCGCGATTTCCCGGCCCCACCCTGACAGAGGTCCAAAAATTGCCCAGAAAAGAGGGCCATGCGGACATACATAGTCCTCTTTGAGACACTGTCTCTCGCGCAGGCCTCCGTTTCCGCCCGTTCTGAGCACGTTTCGATGGTCGGAGGCCCTCCCAGGGGCCCTGATTTCCCGGCCCCAGTCGGACAGAGGGGAAAAAGTTGGCCCGAAAACAGGGGGACAAACACACCTAGTCCTCTTGCGGACGCTCTCCCTCCGCGCAGGCCTCCGTTTCCACCTGTTTCGAGCATGTTCCGATGGTCGGAGGACCGCCCGGAGGCCGCGATTTCCCGTCCTCACCCTGACAGAGGGCCAAAAGTTTCCCCGAAAAGAGGGTGACGCGGACACACCTAGTCCTATTTGAGACGCTATCCTTCCGCGATGGCCTCCATTTGCGCCCGTTCCGAGCGCATTCCTAAGGTCGCAGTCCCGCCCGGAGGTCGCGATTTCCCATCCCCACCCTGACAGAGGGGCAAAAGTTGCCTGAAAAGAGGGTGACGCGGATAAACCTAGTCCTCTTTGAGACGCTGTCACTCCGCGCAGGCCTCCGCTTCCGCCTGTTCCGAGCGTGTTCCAACGGTCGGAAGCCCACCCGGAGGCAGAGATTTCCCAGCACCACGCTGACAGTGGGGCTAAAGTTGTCCCGAAAATGGGGATGCGTGGGTACCTAGTCCTCTTAGAGACGCTGTCCCTCAGCGCATGTCTCCATTTCCACACATTCCCAGCGCGTTCCGACGGTCCGAGGACCACCCGGAGGCCGCGATTTCCCGGCTCCACCCTGACAGAGGGGCAAAAGTTGCCCCGAAAACAGGGCCTCACGGACACACCTAGTATTGTTTGAACGCTGTCCCTCGCGCAGGCCTCCATTTCCGCCCGTTCCGAGCACGTTCCGACGGTCGGAGGCCCTTCCGGAGGCCGCGAATTCCCGGCCCCACCCTGACAGTGGGGTAAAGTTGCCCCGAAAACAAGGGTAAGCGCGCGCAACTAGTCCTCTTGCAGAAAATGCCCTCCGCGCAGGCCTCTGTTTCCGCTTGTTCTGAGCGCGTTCCGACGGTCGGACGTACGCCCGGAGGCCGTGATTTCCCAGCCCCACTCTGACAGAGGGGAAAAAGTTGCCCCGAAAAGAGGGCGACGGGCGCGCACCTTGACCTCTTTGAGACGCTGTCCCTCGCTCAGGCCTCCGTTTCAGCCCGTTCCGCGCGCCTTCCAATGGTTGGAGGCCCCCCCGGAGGCCGGGATTTCCCAGCCTCACCCTGACAGAGGCCCAAAAGTTTCCCCAAAAGGAGGTTGACGCGGACACACCTAGTCCCCTTTGAGACGCTGTCCCTCCGCGCGGAAATCCCTTTCCGCCCATTTAGTGCACGTTCCCACGGTCTGAGGACCGCCCGGAGGCCGGGATTTCCCGGTTCCACCGTGACAGTGGGGCAATAGTCGCCCCGAAAAGAGGGTGACGCGGACACACCTAGTCCTCTTTGAGACGCTCCGCGCAGGCCTCCGTTTCCGCCCATTCCGAGAGCATTCCGATGCTCGGAGGTCCGCACGGAGGCCCTGATTTCCCGGCCACAGTCGGACAGAGGAAAAAGTTGGCCCAAAAACAAGGGGACACACGCACCTAGTCCTCTTGCGGACGCTCTCCCTCCGCGTAGGCCTCCGTTTCCACCTGTTCCGAGTGCGTTCCGACGGTCGGAGGCACTCCCGTAGCCTGGGATTTCCCAGCCCCACCCTGAAAGAGAGGCAAAAGTTGCCCCGAAAAGAGGGAGAAGCGGACACACCTAGTCATCTTTCAGATGCTGTCCCTCCACGCAGGCCTCCATTTCTGCCCACTCCGAGCGCGTTTCGACGGTTGGAGGCCCGCCCGGAGGCTGCGAGTTCCCAGCCCCACCCTGACAGAGGGGCAAAAGTTGCCCCAAAAAGAGGACGAAGCGGAAAACCTAGTCTTTTATAGACGCTGTCCCTCATGCAGGCCTCCGTTTCCGCCTCTTCCGAGTGCGTTCCGACGGTCGGAGGCCCGCCCGGAAGCCGCGATTTCCCAGCCCCACCCTGACAGAGGGGCAAAAGTTGCCCCGAAAAGAGGGGCACGAGAAAACAATTAGTCTTCTTTCAGATTGTCTCCCTCTGCGCAGGACTCCGTCTCCGCCGGTACCAACCGCGTTTCGATGGTCCGAGGCCCGCCTGAAGGCTCCAATTTCCCGGCCCCACTTTGACAGAGAGGCAACAGTTGTCCCGATAAGAGGGCCATGCGGATACACATAGTCCTATTTGAGACGCTGTCCCTAATGCAGGCCTCCGTTCCGCCTATTCCGAGTGCCTTCCGCTGGTCGGAGTCCCGCCAGGATTGTGCGATTTCCCAGCCCCACCCTGAGAGAGGGGCAAAAGTTGCCCCGAAAGGGGGGAGATGCACACGAACCTAGTTTTCTTGGAGACGCTTTCCCTCCACACAGACCTCCTTTTCCGCCCGTTCAGAGCGCATTCCGACGGTCGGAGGCCCGGCCAAAGGCCGCGATTTCCAGGCTCCACCCTGACAGAGGGCAAAAGTTGCCCTGAAAACAGGGAGACGCGGACAAATCAATTCCTCTTTTAGACGCTGTCCCGCCACGCAAGCCTCCGTTTCTGCGTGTTCCGAGCACGTTCCGATGGTGGAGTCCCGCCGGCAGCCGCGATTTCCCGGCCCCACCCTGACAGAAGGGCAAAAGTTGCCCCGAAATGAGGGTGACGTGGACACACCTAGTCATGTTTGAGACGCTTTTCGTCCGCGCAGGCCTCCGTTTCTGCCCATACCGAGCCCGTTACGACGGTCGGAGGCCCTCCCGAAAGCCAGGATTTCCCGGACCCACCCTGACAGAGAGGCAAAAGTTGCCCAGAAAACTGTGCGACGCGTGCACCTGGTCCACTTTGAGACGCTGTCCCGTCGCGCAGGCCTCAGTTTCCGCGTGTTCCGAGCATGTTCCGATGGTCGCAGTCCTGCCCGGAGGCCGCGATTTCCCGGCTCCACCCTGACAGAGGGCAAAAGTTGCCCCGAAAACAGGGTGACGTTGACACACATAGTCCTCATTGAGACGGTTTCCGTCCGCGCAGGCCTCCATTTCGCCCATACCGAGCGCGTTCTGACAGTCGGAGGCACTCCCTGAGGTGCAATTTCCCGGCTCCACCCTGACAGAGGGGAAACAGTTGCCCCAAAAGGAGGGCCACACTGACACACATAGTCCTCTTTGAGACGCTGTCCCTCTGTGCAGGCCTCCATTTCTGCCCTTTCCGAGCGCGTTCCCACGGTTTGAGGCCCTTCCCGGAGGCCGCGATTTTCCGGCACCAACCTGACAGATGGGCAAGACTCGCCCCGAAAACAGGGCGATGCAGACACACCTAGTCCTCTTACAGACACTGTCCCTACACGCAGACCCTCGTGTCTGCCTGTACCGAGTGTGTTCCGACAGTCGGAGGACCGCCCGGAGGCTGCGATTTCCCGGCCCCTCCCTGACAGAGGGGCAAAAGTTTCCCGAAAAGGGGCCATGCACGCCCACTTACCCCTCTTTGAGACACTGTCCCTCCACGCAGGCCGCCGTTTCTGACTGTTCTGCGTGCGTTCCGACGGTCGGAGGCTCTCCCGGAGGACGCGCTTTCCCGGCCCCACCCTGACATAGGCCCAAAAGTTTCCCTAAAAAGACGGTGACGCAGAAACGCCTAGTCCCCTTTGAGACGCTGTCCCTCCGCGGAGAAATCCGTTTCCGCCCATTCTGTGTGCGTTCCGACAGTCGGAGGTCCCCCCGGACGCCGCGATTTCCCGGCTCCACCCTGACAGAAGTCCAAAAGTTGCCCAGAAAAGGGGGTCATGGGGACATACATAGTCCTCTTTGAGACGCTGTCCCTCGCACAGGCCTCCGTTTCCGCCCGTTACGAGCATGTTTCGATGGTCGGAGGCCCGCCTGGACGCCACGATTTCCTGGCCCCACCCGGACAGCGGCCCAAAAGTTTCCCCAAAAACAGGGTGACACGGACACACCTAGTCCTCTTTGAGACGCTGTCCCTCCGCGCAGGCCTCCATTTCCGCCCATTCCGCGCCCGTTCCAACGGTCGGTGGCCCGCCCGGTGGCCGCAATTTCCCAGCCCCAGCCTGACAGGGGGGCAAAAGTTGCCCCGAAAAGGGGCCATGCACGTGCACTTACTACTCTTTTAGACGCTGTCCCTCCACGCAGGCCTCCGTTTCCGCCCGTTCTGAGCGCGTTCCGACAGTCGGAGGCTTACCCGGAGGCCGCGATTTCCCGGCCCCATGCTGACAGAGGGGCAAACGTTGCCCCGAAAACAGGGTCACGCACGTCCACCTAGTCCTCTTGGAGGCGCTGTTCCTCCGCGCAGGCCTCCGTTTCCACCCATTCTGAGAGCGTTCCGACGGTCGGAGGCCTGCCAGGAGGCCGCGATTTCTCGGCCCCACACTGACAGATGGGCAAGACTTGCCCCGAAAAGAGGGCCACGCAGACACTCCTAGTCCTCTTTGAGACGCTGTCCCTCCACGCAGGATTCCCCTCCGCCTGTTCCGAGCGCGTTGCGATGGTCAAAGTCCCACCTGGGGGCCGCATTTTCCGGCCCCACCCTGACAGAGGGGCAAAAGCTGCCCGGAAAAGAGAGTGACGCGGATACACCAAGTCCACTTTGAGACGCTGTCCCTCCGTGCAGGCCTCCATTTCCGCCCGGTCCGAGCGCATTCCAACGGTAGGAGTGTCACCCGAATGCCGGGATTTCCCGAACCCACCCTGACAGCGAGGCAAAAGTTGCCCGGAAAACAGGGCTACGCGCGCATCTAGTCCTCCTTGAGGCGCTGTCCCTCCGCGCAGGCCTCTGTTTCAGCACATTTCAAGAGTGTTCCTACGGAAGGAGGCCCGCCCGGAGGCCGGGATTTCTCGGCCCAGACTGACAGAGGGGCAAAACGTTGCCCCGAAAAGAGGGCCACGCAGACACACCTGGTTCCCTTGGAGACGCAGTCCCTCGCGCAGGCCTCCGTGTCCGCCCGTTCAGAGCACGTTCCGACTGTCGGAGGCCCGGCCGGATCCGCGATTTCCCGGCCCCACCCTGACAGTGGGGCCAATTTTGCCCCGAAAACAGGGGGATGCGCGCGTACGTAGTCCTTTTGGAGACGCTGTCCCTCAGTGCAGGCCTCCGTTTCCGCTTGTTCTGAGAGCGTTCCGACGATCGGACGCCCGCCCGGAGGCCGCGATTTCCCGGCCCCACTCTGGCAGAGGGGCAAAAGTTGCCCCGAAAAGAGGGTGACGCGGACACACCAAGTCCCCTTTGAGACGATGTCCCTCCACGCAGGAATCCGTTTCCACCCGTTCCGAGTGCGTTCCGACGGTCGGATGCCCGCCTAGAGGCCGCGATTTCCCGGCCCGACCCTGACAGAGGGACAAAAGTTGCCCCGAAAAGAGGGTGACGGGAAAAACACCTAGTCCTCTTGGAGACGCTGTCCCTCCACGGGGGACTCCGTTTCCGCTTGTTCTGAGCGCCTTCCGACGGTCACAGTTCCGCCCGGAGTCCGCGATTTCCCGGCCCCACCCTGACAGAGGGCCAAATGTTGCCCCATAAAGAGGGTGACGCGGATACACCAAGTCCTCTTTGAGACGCTGTCCATCCGCGCAGGCCTGTGTTTCTGCCCGTTCGGAGCACGTACCGATGGTCGGAGGACCGCCCGGAGGTCGCGATTTCCCAGCCCACCCTGACAGAGGGCCAAAAGTTGCCCCGAAAATAGGGGGATGTGCGCGCACCTAGTCCCCTTGGAGACGCTGTCCCTTTGCAGGGGCCTCCGTTTCCACTTGTTCTGAGAGCATTCCGTCGGTCGGAGGCCCTCTCGGAGGCTGCGATTTCCTGGCCCCACCCAGACAGAGAGGCAAAAGTTGCCCGGAAAACAGGGCAAAGCGAGTGCAGCTAGTCCTCTTTGAGAAGCTGTCCTTCGCGCAGGCCTCCGTGTCCACCCGTTACGAGCGCGTTCCGACGGTCTGAGGCCCGCCCGGAGGCCGCGAATTCCCGGCCCCACCCTGACAGTGGGGCAAAAGTTGCCCCCTAAAGAAGGAGAAGCGGATACACCTAGTCCTCTTTGAGACGCTGTCCCTCGCCCAGGCCTCCGCTTCCGCCCGTTCCGAGTGCATTCTGACGGTCGGAGGCCCGCCCGGAAGCCGCGATTTCCCGGACCCACCCGGACAGAGGGGCAAAAGTTGCCCCGCAAGGGGGGAGAGGCACGCGCACCTAGTTTTCTTTGAGACGCTGTCCCTCCACGCAGGCCTCTATTTCTGCCCGTTCAGAAGCATTCCGACGGTCGGTGGCCCACCCAAAGGCTGCGATTTCCCGGCTGCACCCTGACAAAGGGCAAAAGTTGTCCCGAAAAGAGGGCCAAACGGACACACCTAGTATTCTTTGAGACGCTGTCCCTCGCGCAGGCCTCCATTTCCGCCCATTCCGAGCACGTTCCGAAGGTCGGAGGCAAGTCCGGAGGCCGCGATTTCCCGGCCCCACCCTGACAGTGGGGCTAAAGTTGCCTGGAAAACAAGGGGAAGCGCGCGCACTTAGTCCTCTTGGAGAAACGCAGGCCTCCGTTTCCGCTTGTTCAGAGCACATTCCGACGGTCGGACGTATGCCCGGAGGCCGTGATTTACCGGCCCCACTCTTACAGAGGGGCAACAGTTGCCCCGAAAAGAGAGTTACGCGGAAACACCTAGTCCTCTTTGAGATGCTGTCCCTCCGCGCAGGCCTCCGTTTCCGCCCATTCCAAGAGAGTTCCGACGGTCGGAGGCCCGCCCGGAGGCCCTGATTTTCCGGCCCCAGTCTGACAGAGGGGCAAAGGCTGCCACGAAAAGAGGGCGACAAGCGCGCACCTAGTCCTCTCAGAGACGCCCTCCATCGCTCAGGCCTCCGTTTCAGCCAGTTCTGTGCACGTTCCGACGGTCGGAATCCCCCCCGGAGGCCGGTATTTCCCGGCCCCACGCTGACAGAGGGGAAAGGATGGCCCGAAAACAGGGGGACACGAGCACCAATTCCTCTTGTAGACGCTGTCCCTCAGTGCAGGCCTCCGTTTCCGCTTGTTCTGAGCGCGTTCCGATGATCGGAGGACCGCCCGGAGGCCGCGATTTCCCGGCCCCACACTGACAGAGGGCCAAAAGTTGCCCCGAAAAGAGGGAGATGCAGACATACCTAGTCCCCTTTGAGACGCTGTCCCTCCGCGCAGGAATCCGTTTCCGCCCGTTCCGGGCGCGTTCCGACCGACGGGGCCCGCCCTGGGTCCGCGATTTCCCGGCCACACTCTGAGTGAGGGGCAAAATTTGCCTCAAAAAGAGGGCCACGCAGACACACCTAGTCTTCTTTGAGATGGTGTCCGTCCGCGAAGGACTCCGTTTCCGCCCGTTCCGCGCGCTTTCCACGTTCGGATGCAGGCCCGGACGCTGTGATTTCCTAGCCCCACCCTAACAGAGGGGCAAAAGTTGCCCCAAAAAGAGAGCCACGCGGACACCTAGTTAACTTTTAGACGCTGTCCCTCCACGCAGGCCTCCGTTTCCGCCCATTCCGAGCGCGTTCCATTGGTCAGAGACCCGCCCGGAGGACGTGACTTGCCGGCCCCCCCCCCATAGATGGGCAAAATCGCACCGAAAAGTGGGCGGCGCGGACACACCTAGTCCTCTTTCAGACGCTGTCCCTCCGCGCAGGCCTCCGTTTCCGCCCGTTCCGAGCG
>NW_025335685.1:17860-33850 GCF_004798865.1 Varanus komodoensis
CCCGCCCGGTGGCCGCGACTTCCGGTCCCCAACCTGGCAGAGGGGCAAAAGTTGCCCCGAAAAGAGGGCCACTCAGACACACCTAGCCTCTTTGAGACGCAGTCCCTCCAAGCAGGCCTCCATTTCCGCCCGTTCCAAGAGCGTTCCGACGGTCGGAGTCCCGCCCAGAGGCTGCGATTTCCCGGCCACACCCTGACAGAGGGGCAAAAGTTGCCCCGAAAACAGAGCAACGTGCGCGCAAAAAGTCCTTTTGAGACGCTGTCTATCACGCAGGCCTCCGTTTCCGCCCGTTCTGAGCACTTTCCGACGGTCGGAGGCCCGCCCGAAGACCAGGATTTCCCGGACCCACCCTGACAGAGAGGCAAAAGCTGCCCGGAAAACAGGGCGACGCGCGCACCCTGTCCTCTTTGAGGCGATGTCCCTCCGCGCAGGTATCGGTTTCCACCCATACCGAGCACGGTCCGACGGTCGAAGGCATGCCCGGAGGCCGGGATTTCCCAGCTCCACCCTGACAGAGGGGCAAATTTTGCCCCGAAAACAGGGCAACGCGTGCGCACCTAGTCCATTTGAGATGCTGTCCCTCCGCACAGTCCTCCATTTCTGGCCATTCCGAGCGCGTTCCGACGATTGGAGGCCCGCCAAAAGGCCGCGATTTCCCGGCCCCAATCTGGCCGTGGGGCAAAAGTTGCCTCGAAAAAAGGGCCACACGGACACACCAAGTCCTCTTTGAGACGCTGTCCCTCTGCACAGGCCCCCTTTTCCGGCCGTTCCGAGCGCATTCCGATGGTCGGAGGACCGCCCGAAGGCCGGGATTTCCTGGCCCCACTCTGACAGAGAGGCAAACGTTGCCCCGAAAAGAGGGACACAAGTACACAGCTAGTCTTCTTTGAGATCATGTTCCTCCACGCTGGACTCAATTTCCACCTGTACCGACCGCGTTCCTACGGTCGGAGGACCGCCCGAAGGCTGCGATTTCCCAGCCCCACCCTGAAAGAAGGGCAACAGTTGCCCCGAAAAGAGGGTGACGCGGAAACACCTAGTCCTCTTTGAGATGCTGTCCCTCCGCGCAGGCCTCCGTTTCTGCCCACTCCGAGCGCGTTCCGACAGTCGGAGGCCCGCCCGGAGGCCCTGATTTCCCGGCCCCAGTCTGACAAAGGGGCAAAGGTTGCCCCGAAAAGAGGGCGAGTGGCGCGCCCCTAGTCCTCTCTGACACGCCCTCCATTGCTCAGGCCTCCGTTTCAGCCAGTTCCGTACACGTTCCGACGGTCGGAGTCCCCCCCGGAGGCCGGGATTTCCCGGCCCCATGCTGACAGAGGGACAAAAGATGGCCCGAAAACCGGGGGACACGCACACCTAATCCTCTTGTAGAGGCTCTTCCTCCGTGCAGGCCTCCATTTCCACCCGTTCCGAGCAGGTTCCGAAGGTCGGAGGCCCGCCCTGAGGCCCCGATTTCCTGGCCCCATGCTGACAGGGGGGCAAAAGTTGCCCTGGAAAGAGGGTGACGCGCGTCCACTCAGTCCTCTTGGAGACGCTGTCCCACCGCACAGGCCCCCATTTCCGGGCGTTCCGAGCGCGTTCTGACGGTCGGAGGACCGCCCGAAGGCCGGGATTTCCAGGCCCCACCCTCACATATTGGCAAAAGATGCACCGAAAGAAAGGTGACACGCGCGCCCCTAGTTTTCTTTGAGTAGCTGTCCCTCCACGTAGGCCTCCATTTCCTCCCATTCTGAACGCGTTCCGACAGTATGAGGCCCGCCTGTGGTCCTCGATTTCCTGGCCCCACCCTGACAGAGGTCCAAAAGTTGCCACGAAAAGAGGGTCACGCGGATATACATAGTCCTTTTAGAGACACTGTCCCTCGTGCAGGCCTCCATTTCCGCCCATACCGAGCGCGTTCCAACGGTCGGAGACCCGCCCAGAGACCGCGATTTCCCGGCCCCACTCTGACAGAGGGGCAAAAGTTGCTCCGAAAAGAGGGCCACGCGGACACACATAGTCCTCTTTTAGACGCTGTCGCTCCAAGCAGGCTTCCGTTTCTGCCCATACCGAGGGCGTTACAACGGTCGGAGGTCCGACCGAAAGCCAGGATTTCCCGGCCCCACTATGACAGAGGGGAAAAAGTTGCTCCGAAAAGAGGGCCACGTGGACACAGCTAGTCTTCTTTCAGATGCTGTCTCTCCGAGCAGGACTCTGTTTCTGTCCTTTCCGAGTGCGTTCCAGGTTTGGATGCACGCCCGGAGGCTGCGATTTCCCAGCCCCACCCTGACAGAAGGGAAAAAGTTGCCCCGAAAAGAGGGTGACGCAGACACACATAGTCCTCTGTGAGACGGTGTCCCTCCATGCAGGCCTCCCTTTCAGCCTGTATCGCGCGCGTTACGAAAGTCGGAGGCCCCCCCGAAGGCCGGGATTTCACGTCCACTCCCTGAAAGACCGGCAAAAGTTGCCCCGAAAACAGGGCGACGCGCACACACCTAGTCTTCTTTGAGACACTTTCCCTCGCGCATGCCTCCATTTTCACCCGTTCCGAGAGCGTTCTGAATGTCGGAGGCCCGGCTGGAGCCCACGATTTCCCGGCTCCACCCTCACAGATTAGCAAACGTTGCCCGAAAGGAGGGCGACGCGCGCACCCTTAGTTTTCTTTGAGAAGCTGTCCCTCCGCACAGGCCTCCATTTCCGCCTGTTCCGAGAGCATTCCAACGGTCGAAGACCCGCCCAGGGGCCGCGATTTCCCGGCACCACCATGACATATGGGCTAGACTTGCCCTGAAAACAGGGCGACGCGGACACACTTAGTCCTCATTGTTACGCTGTCCGGCCGTGCAAGACTCCGTTTCGCGTGTTCTGAGCGCGTTCCAACAGTGGGAGGCCCGCCCATATGCTGGGATTTCCCGGCCCCAACCTGAAAGAGGGGCAAAAGTTGCCCCGAAAAGAGGGCCACGTGGACACACGTAGTCCTCTTTGAGACGCTGTCCCTCAGCGCAGGCGTCCATTTCCGCCCATTCCGATCACGTTCCATGTTCAGATTCTGGCCCGGAGGTGGCAATTATCGGCCCCACCCTGACAGAGAGGCAAAAGTTGCCCGGATAACAGGGCGACGCGAGCACCTGGTCCTCTTTGAGGCACAGTCCTTCCGCGCAGGCCTCTGTTTCCGCCCATTTCGAGCGCATTCCGATGGTCGGAGCCCCACCCAGGGGCTGCGATTTCCCTGCACCACCCTGAGAGAAGGGCAAGGCTTGCCCCGAAAATAGGGCAACGCGAACAAGCCTAGTCCTCTTTCAGATGCTGTCCTTCCACTCAGGCTTCCGTTTCCGCCTGTTCCGAGCGCGTTCCGACGGTCAGAGACCGGCACGAAGGACGCGACTTCCCGTCCCCACCCTGACAGAGGGGCAAAAGTTGCCCCGAAAAGAGGGCCACGTGGACACAGCTAGTCTTCTTTCAGATGCTGTCCCTCCGCGCAGGACTCTGTTTCAGCCCTTTCCGAGCGCGTTCCACGGTTGGATGCACGCCCGGATGCTGAGATTTCCCGGCCCCACCCTGACAGATGGGAAAAAGTTGCCCCAAAAGGTGGGTGACGCAGACACACATAGTCCTCTGTGAGACGCTGTCCCTCAGCGCAGGCCTCCGTATCCGCCCATTCCGAGAGTGTTCTGACGGTCGGAGGCCCATCCGGAGGCCACGATTTCCCGGCCCCATCCTGGAAGATTGGCAAAAGTTGCCCCGAAAGGAGGGTGACGCAGAGACACATAGTCCTCTGTGAGACAGCGCAGGCCTCCGTATCCGCCCATTCCGAGAGTGTTCTGACAGTTGGAGGCCCATCCGGAGGCCGCGATTTCCCGGCCCCACCCTGACAGATTGGCAAAAGTTGCCCCGAAATGAGGGTGACGCGCGAGCCCCTAGTTTTGTTTGAGAAGCTGTCCGTCCGCGCAGGCCTCCATTTCCGCCCATTCCGAGGGTGTTCCGACGGTCGGAGGCCGGCCCGGAGTCCGCGATTTCCCGGCGCCACCCAGACAGAGGGGCAAAAGTTGCCCCGAAAACAGGGCGACACGGACACACCTAGTCCTCTTTGAGACGCTGTCCCTCCACGCAGGCTTCCTTTTCCGCCTGTTCCGAGCCCGTTCCGAGGGTCAGAGACCGGCACGGAGGACGCGACTTCCCGTCCCCACCCTGACAGAGGGGCAAAAGTTGCCCCGAAAAGAGGGCCACGTGGACACACCTAGCCTTCTTTCAGATGCTGTTCCTCCACGCAGGACTCTGTTTCAGCCCTTTCCGAGGGCGTTCCACATTTGGATGCACGCCCGGAGGCTGCGATTTCCCAGCCCCACCCTGACAGAGGGGAAAAAGTTGCCCCGAAAAGAGGGTGACGCAGACACACATAGTCCTCTGTGCGATGCTGTCCCTCCACGCAGGCCTCCCTGCCTGTATCGTGTGCGTTCCGAAAGTCGGAGGCCCCCCACGAAGGCCTGGATTTCGCAGCCACTCCCTGACAGACTGGAAAAAGTTGCCCCGAAAACAGGGCGACGCACGCACACCTAGTCTTCTTTGAGACACTTTCCCTCGCGCAGGCCTCCGTTTTCGCCCATTCCGAGAGCGTTCTGCCGGTCGAAGGCCCGCCTGGAGACCACGATTTCCCGGCCCCACCCTCACAGATTGGAAAAAGTTGCCCCGAAGGAGGGCGACGCGCGCACCCCTAGTTTTCTTTGAGAAGCTGTCCCTCCACGCAGGCCTCTATTTCTGCCTGTTCCGAGCGCATTCCGACGGTCGGAGTCCCGCCCATGGGCCGCGATTTCCCAGCACCACCATGACAGATGGGCTAGACTTGCCCCGAAAACAGGGCGACGCGGACACACTTAGTCCTCTTTGAGACGCTGTCCCTCCGCGCAGGCCTCCGTTTCCGCCCATTCCGCGTGCCTTCCGACAGTCGGAAGCCCGCCTGGGGGCCGCGATTTCCCGGCCACACTCTGACAGAGGGGAAAAGTTGCCCCAAAAAGAGGGCCACGCGGACATACCTAGTCCTCTTTGAGACGCTGTCCGGGTGCGCAGGACTCCGTGTCCGCGTGTTCCGATCGCGTTCCAACAGTCGGAGGCCCGCCCAAATGCCTCGATTTCCCGGCCCAAACCTGAGAGAGGGGCAAAAGTTGCCCCGAAAAGAGAGCCACGCGGACACACCTAATCCTCTTTGAGCATCTGTCCCTGGCGCAGGCCTCCGTTTCTGATTTTTCGGAGCACGTTCTGACGGTCGGACGCCCGCCCGGTGGCTGCGATTTGCCGGCCCCACCCTGACAGAGGCCCAAAAGGTTCCCCAAAAACAGGGTGAGGCGGACACGCCTAGTCCCCTTTGAGACGCTGTCCCTCAGTGCAGCTCTCTGTTTCTGCCCGTTCCGAGCACGTTCCGATGATCGGAGGCCCGCCCGGAGTCCGCAATTTCCCGGCCCCAGTCTGACAGAGGGGCAAAGATTGCCCCGAAAAGAGAGCGACACGTGCGCACCAAGTCCTCTTTGAGACTCTGTCCCTCAGCGCAGGCCTCCATTTCTGCCCATTCCGATCACGTTCCAGGTTCGGATTCCGGCCCGGAGGTGGCAATTATCGGCCCCACCCTGACAGAGAGGCAAAAGTTGCCCGGATAACAGGGCGACGCGAGCACCTGGTCCTCTTTGAGGCGCAGTCCTTCTGCGCAGGCCTCTGTTTCCGCCCATTTCGAGCGCATTCCGATGGTCGGAGTCCCGCCCAGGGGCTGCGATTTCCCTGCACCACCCTGAGAGATGGGCAAGGCTTGCCCCGAAAACAGGGCAACGCGAACAAGCCCAGTCCTCTTTCAGATTCTGTCCTTCCAATCAGGCTTCCGTTTCCGCCTGTTCCGAGCGCGTTCCGACGGTCAGAGACCGGCACGGAGGACGCGACTTCCCGTCCCCACCCTGACAGAGGGGCAAAAGTTGCCCCGAAAAGAGGGCCACGTGGACACAGCTAGCCTTCTTTCAGACTCTGTCCCTCCGTGCAGGACTCTGTTTCAGCCCTTTCCGAGCGCGTACCACGGTTGGATGCACGCCCGGATGCCGAGATTTCCCGGCCCCATCCTGACAGATGGGAAAAAGTTGCCCCGAAAGGTGGGTGACGCAGACACACATAGTCCTCTGTGAGACGCTGTCCCTCAGCGCAGGCCTCCATTTCTGCCTGTATCGTGCGTGTTCCGAAAGTCGGAGGCCCCCCCCCCCGAAGGCTGGGATTTCATGTCCACTCCCTGACAGACTGGAAAAAGTTGCCCCGAAAACAGGGCGACGCGCGCACACCTAGTCTTCTTTGAGACACTTTCCCTCGCGCAGGCCTCGGTTTTTGCCCGTTCCGAGAGCGTTCTGCCGGTCGAAGGCCCGCCTGGAGACTGCGATTTCCCAGCCCCACCCTCACAGATTGGCAAAAGTTGCCCCGAAAGGAGGGCGAAGCGCGCACCCCTAGTTTTCTTTGAGAAGCTGTCCCTCCGCGCAGGCCTCTATTTCTGCTTGTTCCGAGCGCATTCCGACGGTCGGAGTCCCACCCAGGGGCCGCGATTTCCCGGCACCACCATGACAGATGGGCTAGACTTGCCCCGAAAACAGGGCGACGCGGACACACTTAGTCCTCTTTGAGACGCTGTCCCTCCGCGCAGGCCTCCGTTTCCGCCCATTCCGAGTGCCTTTCGACAGTCGGAAGCCCGCCTGGGGGCCGCGATTTCCCGGCCCCACTCTGACAGAGGGGAAAAGTTGCCCCAAAAAGAGGGCCACGCGGACACACCTAGTCCTCTTTGAGACGCTGTCCGGGCGCGCAGGACTCCGTGTCCGCGTGTTCCGAGCACGTTCCAACAGTCGGAGGCCACCCAAATGCCGCGATTTCCCGGCCCAAACCTGAGAGAGGGGCAAAAGTTGCCCCGAAAAGAGAGCCACGCGGACACACCTAATCCTCTTTGAGCATCTGTCCCTGGCGCAGGCCTCCGTTTCCGCTTTTTCGGAGCGCGTTCCGACGGTCGGACGCCCGCCCGGTGGCTGCGATTTGCCCACCCCACCCTGACAGAGGCCCAAAAGATTCCCCAAAAACAGGGTGAGGCGGACACGCCTAGTCCCCTTTGAGACGCTGTCCCTCAGCGCAGCCCTCTGTTTCTGCCCGTTCCGAGCACGTTCCGATGATCGGAGGCCCGCCCGGAGTCCGCAATTTCCCGGCCCCAGTCTGACAGAGGGGCAAAGATTGCCCCGAAAAGAGAGCGACACGCGCGCACCAAGTCCTCTTTGAGACTCTGTCCCTCAGCGCAGGCCTCCATTTCCGCCCATTCCGATCACGTTCCAGGTTCGGATTCCGGCCCGGAGGTGGCAATTATCGGCCCCACCCTGACAGAGAGGCAAAAGTTGCCCGGATAACAGGGTGACGCGAGTACTTGGTCCTCTTTGAGGCACAGTCCTTCCGCGCAGGCCTCTGTTTCCGCCCATTTCGAGCGCATTCCGATGGTCGGAGTCCCGCCCAGGGGCTGCGATTTCCCTGCACCACTGTGAGAGATGGGCAAGGCTTGCCCTGAAAAGAGGGCCACGTGGACACACCTAGTCTCCTTTCAGATGCTGTCCCTCCACGCAGGACTCTGTTTCAGCCTTTTTCCAAGGGCATTCAACGTTTGGATGCACGCCCGGACACCGCGATTTCCCGGTCCCTCCCTGAGAGAGGGGAAAAAGTTGCCCCGAAAAGAGGGCGATGCGGGAGCCCCTAATTTAGTTTGAGATGCTGTCCCTCCGCTCAGGCCTCCATTTCTGCCCATTCCGAGCGTGTTCCGACGGTGGGAGGCCAGCCCGGAGTCCGCGATTTCCCGGCCCCACCCAGAAAGAGGGGCAAAGGTTGCCCCGACAAGAGGGCGATACGCGCGCACCTAGTCCTCTTTGAGAAGCTGTCCCTCCGCGCAGGAATCCGTTTCCGCCCGTTCCGGGCGCGTTCCGACGGTTGGATGCCTGCCCAGAGGCCACGATTTCCCGGCCCAACCCTGACAGAGGCCCGAAGGTTTCCCCAAAAAAAGTGCGATGCAGACACACCTATTCCCCTTTGAGACGCTTTCCCTCCGCCATGGATCTATTTCACCCGTTCTGAGCACGTTCCGATGGTCGGGGGCTTGCCCGGAGGCCGCGATTCTCCGGTCCCAGGATGACAGTGGGGCAAACGTTGCCCCGAAAACAGGGTGACGCGCGTCCACCTAGTCCTCTTGGAGGCGCTGTCCCTCCACGCAGGCCTCCGTTTCCGCTTGTTCTGAGCGCCTTCCGAGGGTCGGACGTCCGCCCGGAGGCCACGATTTCCCGGTCACACTCTGACAGAGGGGCAAAAGTTGCCCGGAAAAGAGGGTGACGCGGACACACCTATTCCCCTTTGAGACGCTGTCCCTCTACGCAGAAATCCGCTTCCGCCCGTTCCGAGTGCGTTCCGAAGGTCGGAGGAACGCCCAGAGGCCGCGACTTCCTGGCCCCACCCTGACAGAATCCCAAAAGTTTCCCCAAAAAGAAGGTGACGCGGACACACCTACTCCGCTTTGAGACGCTGTCCCTCTACGCAGAAATCCCCTTCGCCCATTCCGAGCGTGTTCCGACGGTCGGAGGCCGCCTAGAGACCGCGATTTCCCTGCCCCACCCTGACAGAAGTCCAAAAGTTTCCCCTGAAAAGAGGGTCACGCGGACACACCTAGTCCACTTTGAGAAGCTGTCCCTCTGCGCAGGCCTCCATTTCCGCCCATTCCGAGTGCGTTCCAACGGTCGGAGTCCCGCACGAAGGCCAGGATTTCCCGGCCCGATCCAGACAGAGAGGCAAAAGATGCACGGAAAACAGGGTGAAGCGCGCGCACATTGTCCTCTTTGAGAAGCTATGCTTCGCGCAGGCCTCCGTTTCCGCCCGTTCCGAGCGCGTTCTGACGTCAGAGGCCTGCCTGGACGCCGCGATTTCCCAGCCCCATCCTGACAAAGGCCCAAAAGTTTCCCCAAAAAGAGCGTGAGTTGGACACACATAGTCCACTTTGAGACGCTGTCCCTCCGCACATGCCTCCGTTTCCACGCATTCCGAGGGCGTTCTGACGGTCGGAGGCCCTCCCAGAAGCCGCGATTTCCCGGCCCCACTCAGACAGAGGCCCAAAAGTTTCCCTAAAAAGAGAGCGACACGGACACACCTAGTCCCCTTTGAGACGCTGTCCCTCCGAGCAGGCCTAGGTTTCCACGCACTCCGAGCATGATCCGACAGTCGGAGGCCCGCCCAGAGGCCGCGATTTCCCGGCCCCACCCTGACAGAGGCCCAAAAGTTTCCCCAAAAAGTGGCTGACGCGGACACACCTATTCCCCTTTGAGACGTGGTCCCTACACGCAGAAATCCGCTTCCGCCCGTTCCGAGTGCGTTCCAAAGGTCGGAGGCCCGCCCAGAGGCCGGGATTTCCCGGCCCCACCCTGACAGAGGCCCAAAAGTTTCCCCAAAAAGAGGGTGATGCGGACACACATAGTCCCCTTTGAGACCCTGTCCCTTCGCGCAGAAATCCATTTTAGCCCGTTCCGAGCACGTTCCCACAGTCTGAGGCCCACCCGGAGGCCGGGATTTCCCGGTTCCACCCTGACAGTGGGGCAACAGTTGCCCTGAAAAGAGGGTGATGCGGACACACCTAGTCCTCTTTGAGATGCTGTCCTTCCGCGCAGGCCTCCATTTCCGCGTGTTCTGAGCGCGTTCCTGTGGTCGGACGCCCACCCGGAGGCCACGATTTCCCGGCCCCACTCTGACAGAGGGGCAAAAGTTGCCCCGAAAAGAGGGTGACGCGGGCACACCTAGTCCTCTTTGAGACGCTGTCCCTCCGCGCAGGCCCCCATTTCCACCCATTCCGAGCGCGTTCCAACGGTCGGCGGCCCCCCCGGTGGCCGCGATTTCCTGGCCCCAGCCTGACAGAGGGGCAGAAGTTGCCCGAAAAGGGGCCATACACGCGCACTTACTTCTCTTTGAGACGCTGTCCTCCACGGAGGTCTCCATTTCTGCCTCTTCTTTGTGCGTTCTGACGGTTGGAGGCCCTCCCGGCGGCCGCGATTTCCCAGCCTCATGCTGACCGAGGGCCAAAAGTTGCCCCGAAAAGAGGGCCACGTGGACACACCTAGTCCTCTTTGAGACGCTGTCCCTCGTGCAGGCCTCCATTTCCGCCCGTTCCGAGCGCGTTCCGACGGTCGGAGGCCCGCCCGGAGGCCGCGATTTCCCGTCCCCACCCTCACAGTAGGGGCCAAACTTGCCCCGGAAACAGGGGGATGCGCGCGCACCTAGTCCTCTTGGAGACGTTGTACCTCCGCGCAGGCCTCCGTTTCCGCTTGTTACTGAGCACGTTCCGATGGTTGGACGTCCGCCCGGAGGCCACGATTTCCCGGCCCCACGCTGACAGAGCGCCAAAAGTTGCCCAGAAAAGAGCGTGACACGGACACACCTAGTTTTCTTTGAGACGGTGTCAGTCCGCACAGGCCTCCGCTGCCGCCCGTTCCGAATGCGTTCCGACGGTCGAAGTCCCGCCCGGATCCGCGATTTCCCGGCCCCACCCTGACATTGGGGCCAAAGTTGCCCCGAAAACAGGGGGGCGCGCACACCTAGTCCTCTTGGAGACGCTGTCCCTCCATGCAGGCCTCCGTTTCCGCTAGTTCTGAGCACGTTCCGACGGTCGGATGCCCGCGCGGAAGCTGCGATTTCCCAGCCCCACTCTGACAGAGGGGCAAAAGTTGCCCCGAAAAGGGGGTGACCTGGACCCACCGAGTCCCCTTTGAGACGATGTCCCTCCATGCAGGAATCCATTTCCACCCCTCCCAACTGCGTTCCGACGGTCGGATGCCTGCCCTGAGGCCGCGATTTCCTGGCACGACCCTCACAGAGGGCCAAAAGATGCCCCGAAAAGAGGGTGACGGGAAACACACCTAGTCCTCTTGCAATGCTGTCCCTCCGCGGGGGCCTCCGTTTCTGCTTGTTCTGAGCGCGTTCCGACGGTCAGAGTTCTGCCCGGAGTCCGCGATTTCCCGGCCCCACTCTGAAAGAGGGGCAAAAGTTGCCCCGAAAAGGGGCCATGCATGCGCACGTTCTCCTCTTTAAGGCGCTGTCCCTCCATGCAGGTCTCCTTTTCTGCCTGTTCTGAGCGCGTTCCGACGTTCGGAGGCCCTCCCAGAGACCGCGATTTCCCGGCCCCACTCTGACAGAGGGGCAAATGTTGCTCCGAATAATGGGCCACGCGGACACATATACTCCTCTTTGAGATGCTGTCCCTCCGCGCAGGATGCCATTTCTGCCCATACCAAGCGCGTTACGATGGTCGGAGGCAATCCCGAAGGCCAGGATTTCCTGGCCCCACCCTGATAGAGAGGCAATAGGTGACCGGAAAACAGGGCCAAGCGCGCAAACCTAGTCCTCTTTGAGGAGTAGTCCTTCGCGCAGGCCTCCATTTCCGCCCGTTCCGAGAGCGTTCCGACGGTCGGAGGCCAGCCCGGAGGCCGCGATTTCCCGTCCCCACCCTGACAGAGGGCCAAATCTTGCCCCGAGAAGCGGGTGACGCGGGCACACCTGGTCCACTTTTAGACGCTGTCACTCGCGCAGGCCTCCGTTTCCGCCCGTTCCGAGGACGTTCCGATGGTCTTAGGCCTGCCCAGACGCCGCGATTTCCTGGCTCCACCCTGAAAAGGGGCAAAAGTTGCTCCGAAAAGAGGGCCACACGGACACACCCAGTCCTCTTTGAGACGCTGTCCCTCGCGCAGGCCTCCATTTCCGCTTGTTCCGAGCACGTACCGACGGTGGGACGCCCACCCAGAGGCCACGATTTCCCGGCCCCACCCTGACAAAGGGCCAAAAGTTGCCCCGAGAAGGGGGTGACGCGGGCACAGCTAGTCCACTTTGAGACGCTGTCCCTCGCGCTGGCCTCTGTTTCCGCCCGTTCCGAGTACATTCTGACGGTCCGAGGCCCGCCCAGAGGCCGCAACTTCCTGGCTCCACTCTCAGAGTGGGGCAAAAGTTGCCCCGAAAACAGGGGGGTGCGGGCGCACCTAGTCTTCTTGCAGACGCTGTCCCTCCGCGAAGGGCTCCGTTTCCGCTTGTTCTGAGCGCGTTAAGAGGGTCGGACATCTGCCCGGAGTCCACGATTTCCCGGTCCCACTCTGACAGAGGGGAAAAAGTTGCCCCGAAAAGAGGGTGACGCGGACACACCTGGTCCCCTTTGAGACACTGTCCCTCCGCGCAGGAATCCGTTTCCACCCGTTCCGAGTGCGTTCCGAAAGTCGGATGCCTGCCTGGAGGCCGAGATTTTCCGGCCCCACGCTGACAGAGGGCCAAAAGTTGCCCCGAAAAGAGGGTGATGCGGACACACCTAGTCCTCTTTGAGACGGTGTCCCTCCGCACACGTCACCGCTTCCGCCCGTTCCGAGCGCGTTCCGACGGTCGGAGGCCGGCCCGGAGGCCGAGATTTCCCGGCCCCACGCTGACAGAGGGCGAAAAGTTACCCAGAAAAGAGGGTGACGCGGACACATCTAGTCCTGTTTGAGATGCTGTGCCTCCGGGCAGGCCTCCGATTACGCCCGTTCCGAGTGTGTTCCGACGGTCGGAAGCCCGCCCGGAGGTAGAGATTTCCCAGCCCCACGCTGACAGTGGGGCTAAAGTTGTCCCGAAAACAGGGGGATGCGTGTGGACCTAGTCCTCTAGGAGACGCTGTCCCTCCGCGCATGTCTCCGTTTCCACCAATTCCGAGCATATTCTGACGGTTGGAGTCCCGCCTGCAGCCGCGATTTCCTGGCCCCACTCTGACAGAGGAGCAAAAGTTGCCCCAAAAAGAGGGTGACACAGAGACACCTAGTCCTCTTTGAGACGCTTTCCCTCCATGCAGGGACCTATTTCAGCCCTTACCGAGCGCGTTCCGACAGTCGGAGGCCCGCCCAGATGCCGCTATTTCCCGGCCCCACCCTGACAGAGGCCCAAAAGTTTCCTCAAAAAGAGGGTGATGCGGACACACCTATTCCCACTTGAGACGCTGTCCCTCCGCGCAGGCCTCCGTTTCTGCCCATTCCGAGCTCATTCCGAAGGTTACAGGACCGCCCGGAGGCCGCAATTTCCCGGCCCCTCCCTGACAGAGGGGCAAGACTTGCCCCGAAAAGAGGCCGATGCGGACACTCCTACTCCTCTTTGAGACGCTGTCCCTCCACGCAGGACTCCCTTCCGCCTGTTCCGAGCGCGTTGTGACGGTCAAAGCCCCGCCCAGGGGCCGCGATTTCCGGCCCCACCCTGACAGAGGGGCAAAAGTTGCCCCGAAAAAAGAGTGACGCGGACACAGCAAGTCCATTTTGAGATGCTGTCCCTCCGTGCAGGCCTCCATTTCTGCCCCTTCCGATTGCATTCCGACGGTCGGAGGCCCACCCGAATGCCGGGATTTCCCGGCCCCACCCTGACAGAGAGGCAAAAGTTGCCTGGAAAACAGGGCGACGCCCGCATCTAGTCCTCTTTGAGGCGCTGTCCCTCCGCGCAGGCCTCCGTTTCCGCCCGTTCAGAGCACGTTCCGACGGTCGGAGTCCCGCCGGCGGCCGCGATTTCCTTGCCCCACCCTGACAGAGGCCCAAATCTTTCCCCAAAAAGAGGGTGACCCGGACACACCTAGTCCCTCTTGAGACTCTGTCGCTCCGCACAGGCCTCTGTTTCTGCCCGTTCCGAGCACATTCCGACGGTCGGAGGACCGCCCGGAGGCTGCGATTTCCCGGCCACACCCTGACAGAGGGGCAAAAGTTGCCCCAAAAAGAGGGCCACACGGACACACCTAGTATTCTTTGAGACGCTGTCCCTCGCGTAGGCCTCCATTTCCGCCCAGTCCGAGCACGTTCCGACGGTCGGAGACCCGCCCGGATGCCGTGAATTCCCGGCCCCACCCTGACAGTGAGGCTAAAGTTGCCCCGAAAACAAGGGGAAGTGCGCGCACCTAGTCTTCTTGGAGAAAATGCCCTTCGCGCAGTCCTCCGTTTCCGCCCGTTCCGAGAGCATTCCGACGGTCGGAGGCCCGCCCGAAGGGTGGAATTTCCCATCCCCACTCTGACAGTGAGGCAAAAGTTGCCCGGAAAACAGGGTGACGCAGACACACGTAGTCCTCTTTGACACGCTGTCCCTCGCGCAGGCCTCCGTTTCCGCCCATTACGAGCATGTTTCGATGGTCGGAGGCCCGCCCGGACACAGCGATTTCCCGGCCCCACCCTGACAGAGGCCCAAAAGTTTCCCCATAAAGAGGGTGATGAGGACACACCTACTCCCCTTTGAGAAGCTGTCCCTCCGCGCAGGCCTCCGTTTCCCCCCCGTTCCGAGTACGTTCCGACGTTCGGAGGCCCACCCGGAGGCCTCTATTTCCTGGCCCCACCCTGACAGAGCCCGAAAAGTTTCCCCAAAAAGAGGGTGCTGAGGGCACACCTAGTCCCCTTTGAAACGCTGTCCCTCCACACAAGCCTCCGTTTCTGCCCGTTCCGAGGGTCAGAGACCGGCACGGAGGACGTGACTTCGCATCCCCACCCTGACAGAGGGGCAAAAGTTGCCCCGAAAAGAGGGCCGCGTGGACACCCCTAGCCTTCTTTCAGATGCTGTCCCTCCATGCAGGACTCTGTTTCAGCCCTTTCCGAGTGCGTTCCACGTTTGGATGCACGCACGGAGGCTGCGATTTCCCAGCCCCACCCTGACAGAGGGGAAAAAATTGCCCCGAAAAGAGGGTGACGCGGACACACATAGTCCTCTGTGAGACGCTGTCCCTCCACGCAGGCCTCCCTTTCTGCCTGTATCGCGCGCGTTCTGAAAGTCGGAGCCTCCCCCCCCGCCGAAGGCCGGGATTTCGCGGCCACTCCCTGACAGACTGGCAAAAGTGGCCCCGAAAACAGGGCGACGCGCGCACACCTAGTCTTCTTTGAGACACTTTCCCTCTCGCAGACCACCGTTTTCGCCCGTTCCGAGAGTGTTCTCATGATCGGAGGCCCGCCTGGAGACCGCGATTTCCTGGCCCCACCCTCACAGATTGGCAAAAGTTGCCCCGAAAGGAGGGCGACGGGCGCACCCCTAGTTTTCTTTGAGAAGCTGTCCTTCCACGCAGGCCTCCATTTCCGCCTGTTCCGATCGCATTCCGACGGACGGAGTCCTGCCCAGGGGCCACGATTTCCCGGCACCACCATGACAGATGGGCTAGACTTGCCCCGAAAACAGGGCGACGCGGACCCACTTAGTCCTCTTTGAGACGCTGTCCCTCCACGCAGGCCTCCGTTTCCGAACATTCCGAGTGCCTTCCGACAGTAGGAGGCCCGCCTGGGGGACGCGATTTCCCAGCCTCACTCTGACAGAGAGGCAAAAGTTGCCTCGAAGAGGGCCACGCGGACACACCTAGTCCTCTTTGAGACGCTGTCCCGCCGCGCAGGAATCCGTGTCCGCGTATTCCGAGCGCGTTCCAACAGTCGGAGGCCCAACCAAATGCCGCGATTTCCCGGCCCCAACCTGAGAGAGGGGCAAAAGTTGCCCCCAAAAGAGGGCCACGTGGACACACCTAGTCCTCTTTGAGAGGCTGTCCCTCAGCGCAGGCCTCCATTTCCGCCCATTCCGATAACGTTCCACGTTCGGATTCCGGCCCAGAGGGGGCAATTTCCCGGCCACACCCTGACAGAGAGGCAAAAGTTGCCCGGATAACAGGGCGACGCGAGCACCTGGTCCTCTCTGAGGCGCAATCCTTCCACGCAGGTCTCTGTTTCCACCGATTCCGAGCGCATTCCAATGGTCGGAGTCCCACCCAGGGGCTGCGATTTCCCTGCACCACCCTGACAGATGGGCAAGGCTTGCCCCAAAAACAGGGCGACGCGGACAAGCCTAGTCCTCTTTCAGACACTGTCCTTCCACTCATGCTTCCGTTTCCGCCTGTTCCGAGCGCGTTCCGACGGGCAGAGACCGGCACGGAGGACGCAACTTCCCATCCCCACCCTGACAGAGGGGCAAAAGTTGCCCCGAAAAGAGGGCCAC
>NW_025335685.1:33950-34166 GCF_004798865.1 Varanus komodoensis
CTCTGTTTCCACCGATTCCGAGCGCATTCCAATGGTCGGAGTCCCACCCAGGGGCTGCGATTTCCCTGCACCACCCTGACAGATGGGCAAGGCTTGCCCCAAAAACAGGGCGACGCGGACAAGCCTAGTCCTCTTTCAGACACTGTCCTTCCACTCATGCTTCCGTTTCCGCCTGTTCCGAGCGCGTTCCGACGGGCAGAGACCGGCACGGAGGAC
>NW_025335685.1:34266-39499 GCF_004798865.1 Varanus komodoensis
TTCTCAAGACTTTTTGAAAATCGCCCTTTTTTCAGGGGAACTTTACCCCTATATTAGGGTTAGGGATGTTCACCAGGGAAGGGTTATTTTTCAGAGAATGAAGTGTCCTGGCATGGTTTTGATCGTTGGAATGTGTTTAGAAAGGGCAGAAATAGTGAGCTGTGCAGAAAATGCTTCTCAAAGAAGAGTTTTTGAAGGTTGCCCTTTTTTCACTGGAACTTTTCCCTCCCTGAGCAAACTGTGTGAATTAGGAAGCATTCTGCCAACCGCCCAATTCGGCCACTTTCGGGGTCGTGACCGCGGGTCAGCATCACGGGCCTATTTTGGGCATTTTGGACAGATTTTGCTCGCCTTCCCCAGACACCCCTTCCAGGGCTCCGGCAGAGGAACCAACGCATGCAGGGTAACGGGGGCCCAACCCGAGCAAACTATGTGAAATAGGAAGCATTCTGCCAACCGCCCAATTTAGGCAACTTCGGGGTCGTGACCCGCAGTCCAGCATCACGGGCCTATTTTGGGCATTTTGGACAGATTTTTCTTGCCTTCCCCAGACACTCCTTCCATGGCCCCGGCATAGGCACTGACGAATGCAGGTTATCGGGGACCTCCCCGAGAAAATCTGTGAATTTGGAGGCCTGCGCGGGGGGACAGCGTCTCCAAGAAGACTTGGTGCGCACGCATCGCCCTTTTTTCGTGGAAACGTTTTCCCTCTGTCAGGGTCGGTGCCGGGAAATTGCGGCCTCCGGGTGGCCCTCCGACCGTCAGAACACGCTCGGTACTGGCGGAAAGGGAGACCTGTGCAGAGGGAAAGCGTCACAAAAAGAACGAGGGGCGTGCACTTCGCCGACTTTTCTGGATGACTTTTGTCCCTCTGTCAGGGTCAGGGCTTGGATATCGCAGTCTCAGTGTGGGATTCCAACCGTCGGAAAGCCCTCGGAACAGGCAGAAATTAAGGCATGCATGGAGGGACAGCGTCTCAAAAAGGACTAAGTGTGTACGCGTCGTCCTCTTTTCGGGGCACCTTTTGCCTCTCTGTTAGGGTGGGGACGGGAAATCACGGCCTCCGGGCTGGCCTCAGACCATCAGAACGCGCTCAGAACGGGCGGGAACGGAGGCCTGTGCGGAGGGACAGCGTCTCAAAGAGGATTGGGTGTGTCCGCGTCGCCCTCTTTTCATGGCAACTTTTGCCCCTCTGTCATGGTGGAGCCGGGAAATCCCATCCTCCGGGCGGGCATCCGACCGTCTGAACGTGCTCAGAAAGGGAGGAAACTGAGTCCTGCGTGAGGGACAGCGTCTCCAAGAGGACTAGGTGCGCGCGCGTCGCCCTGTTTTTGAGGCAAATTTGCCCCTCTGTCAGGGTGGGGCCGGGAAATCCGCCCCTCCAGGCGGGCCTCCGACTGTCGGAACGCGCTCGGAACGGGCGGAAACGGAGGCCTGCGCGAGGGGACAGAGTCTCCAAGAGGACTAGGTGTGTCTGCGTCGCACCCTTTCATGGCAACTTTTGCCCCTCTGTCAGGGTGAGGCAGGGAAATCGCGGCCTCCGGGCGGGCATCCGAACGTTGGAACGTGCTCGGAACGGGTGGAAACGGAGGCCTGCGCGGAGGGACAGCATCTGAAAGGTGACTTGTGCGTGCGCGTTGCCCTCTTTTTGGGGCAACTTTTGCCCATCTGCCAGGGTGGGGTCCGTGAAATCGCGGCCTCCGGGCGGGATTCCGACCGTGGGAACGCGGTCGGAATGGGCGGAAACGGAGGCCTGCTCGAAAGGACATCGTCTCCAGGAGGACTAGGTGCAAGCGCGTCGCCCTGTTGTCGGGACCTCTTTTGCCCCTCTGTCAGGGTGAGGCCGGGAAATCGTGGCCTCTGGGGGGGCCTCCGACCATTGGAACGCGCGCGGAACCGGCTGAAACGGAGGCCTGAGCGAGGGACAGCGTCTCAAAGTGGTCAAGGTGCGCGCCCGTCGCCCTCTTTTCGGGGCAATTTTTTCCCCTCTGTTAGAGTGGGGCCGGGAAATCACGGCTTCCGGGCGTACGTCCGAGCGTCGGAACGCGCTCAGAACAAGCGGAAACAGAGGCCTGCGCGGAGGGCATTTCTGCAAGAGGACTAGTTGCGCGCGCTTACCCTTGTTTTCGGGCAACTTTACCCCACTGTCAGGGTGGGGCCGGGAATTCACGGCCTTCGGGCGGGCCTCCGAACGTCGGAACGTGCTCGGAAAGGGCGGAAATGGAGGCCTGCGCGAGAGACAGCGTCTCAAAGAATACTAGGTGTATCCGTGTGGCCCTCTTTTCGGGGCAACTTTTGCCCCTCTGTAAGGGTGGAGCTGGGAAATCGTGGCCTCCGGGTGGTCCTCCGACCGTCAGAACGTTCTCGGAACGGGCGAAAACGGAGGCCTGAGCGAGGGAAGGTGTCTCAAAGTGGACTGGGTGGCCGCACGTCGCCCTCTTTTCGGGGCAACTTTTGCCTTTCTGTCAGGGTGGAGCCGGGAAATCAAGGCTGCCGGCGGGAGTCCGACCGTCGGAACACGCTCGGAACATGTGGAAACGGAGGCCTGCGCGGCGGGACAGCTTCTCATAGAGGACTTGGTGTTTCCGTGTCGCCCTGTTTTCGGGGCAACTTTTGGCCCTCTGTCAGGGTGGGGCCAGGAGTCCCGGCCTTCGGGCAAGACTCCGACCGTGGAAACGCGGTCGGTACAGGCAGAAACGGACGGCTACGCGGAGGGGCAGCGTCTCAAAGAGGTCTAGGTGTGTCCACGTCGGCCTCTTTTCAGGGCAAGTCTTGCCCATCTGTCAGGGTGTGGCCAGGAAATCACAGCTTCTGGGAGGTACTCCGACCATCAGAACGCGCTCGGAACGGGCAGAAACGGAGGCCTGCGCGATAGACAGCGTCTCAAAAGGACATGGTTCGCGCACGTTGCTCTGTTTTCCGTCAACTTTTGTCCCTCTCTCAGGGTGGGGCCGGGAAATCGCGAACTTGGGGCGGGACTGCGACCTTAGGAATGTGCTCGGAACGGGCGCAAATGGAGGCCATCGCGGAAGGATAGCGTCTCAAATAGGACCAGGTGTGTCCGCGTCACCCTCTTTTCGGGGAAACTTTTGGCCCTCTGTCTGGGTGAGGACAGGAAATCGCGGCCTCCGGGTGGTCCTCTGACGGTCGGAACGCGCTCGGAACAGGTGGAAACTGAGGCCTGCGCGGAGGGAGAGCGTCCGCAAGAGGACTAGGTGCGTGTGTCCCCCTGTTTTCGGGCCAACTTTTTCCCCTCTGTCCGACTGGGGCCTGGAAATCATGGCCTCCGTGCGGGCCTCCGAACGTCGGAACGCCCTCGGAATGGGCGGAAATGGAGGCCTGCGCGGAGCGTCTCAAAGAGGACTAGGTGTGTCCGCGTCACCCTCTTTTCGGGGCAACTTTTGCCCCACTGTCACAGTGGAACCGGGAAATCCCGGCCTCCGGGCGGGCCTCAGACCGTGGGAACGCGCACGGAATGGGCGGAAACGGATTTCCGCGCGGAGGGACAGCGTCTCAAAAGGGACTAGGTGTGCCCGCATAACCCTCTTATTGGGGAAACTTTTGGGCCTCTGTCAGGGTGGGGCCAGGAAATCGCGGCCGCCGGCGGGACTGCGACCGTCAGAATGCGGTCGGAATTGGCGGAAACGGAGGCCTGCGCAAAGGGACAACGTCTCAAAGAGGACTAGGTTTGTCCGCGTCGCCCTGTATTCGGGGCAACTTTTGCCCCTCTGTCACGGTGGGCCGGGAAATCATGGCCTCTAGTTGGGCCTCCGACCGTCAGAACGCGCTCGGAAAGGGCGGAAACGGAGGTCTGCGTGGAGCGACAGCGTCTCAAAGAGAACTAGGTATGTCCGCGTCGCCCTCTTTTCGGGGCATGTCTTGCCCATCTGTCAGGGTGGGGCCGGAAATCGCGGCCTCCGGGCGGGACCTCGAACGTCGCAACGCGCTCGGAATTGGCGGAAATGGCGGCCTGCACGAGGGACAGGGTCTCAAATAGGACAAGGTGCGCCCGGGTTGCCTTGTTTTCAGGGCAACCTTTGCCCCTTTGTCAGGGTGGGGCCGGAAAATCCCGACCTTCGGGCGGGCCTCCCACAGTCGGAATGCGCCCAGTACTGGCAGAAACGCAGGCCTGCGCAGGGGGACAGCACCTCAAAGAGGATTAGGTGTGTCCGTGTTGGCCTCTTTTCGGGACAAGTCTTGCCCCTCTGTCAGGGAGGGGCCGGGAAATCGCAGCCTCCAAGCGGGCCTCCGACCGTCGGAATATGCTCAGTACAGGCAGAAACGGAGGCCTGCGCGGAGGGACAGCATCTCAAAGATGACTATGTGTGTCCGCGTCGGCCTCTTTTCGGGGCATGTCTTGCCCATCTGTCAGGGTGGGGCCGGGAAATTGCAGCCTCCGGGCGGGTCTCCGACTGTTGGAACGCGCTTGGAATGGGAGGAAACGGAGGCCTGCGCGAGGGACTGCATCTCCAAGGGAACCAGGTGTGTCCACGTGGCACTCTTGTCGGGGCAACTATTGCCCCACTGTCAGGGTGGAGCCAGGAAATCCCGGCCTCCGGGCGGGCCTCAGGCCGTGGGAACGTGTTCGTAACGGGCAGAAACGGAGGCCTGCATGGAAGGACAGCGTCTCAAAGAGGAGAATGTGTGTCCGCATGGCCCTCTTTTCGGGACAACTTTTGGGCTCTGTCAGGGTGGGTTTGGGAATTCGCGGCCTCCGGGCTGGCCTTTGACCGTCGGAACGTGCTCGGAACTGGCGGAAACGGAGGTCTGCGCGGAGGGACAGCGTCTGAAAGAGGACTAGGTGTGTCCGCGTGGCCATTTTTTCGGGGCAACTTTTGGCCCTCTGTCAGGGTGGGGTCGGGAAATCGCGGCCTCTGGGCGGGCCTCCGACCGTCGTAACGTGCTCAGAACGGGCAGAAATGGAGGCCTGCTCGAGGGACAGCATCTCAAAGAGGACTGGGTGTTTCCGTGTCGCCCTCATTTTGGGCAACTTTTGCCAATCTGTCAGGGTGGGGCTGGGAAATCTCGGCATCCAGGCGTGCATCCAAACATGGAAGGCGCTTAGAAAGGGCTGAAACAGAGTCCTGCGTGGAGGGACAGCATCTGAAATAAGACTAGGTGTGTCCACGTGGCCCTCTTTTCGGGGCAACTTTTGCCCCTCTGTCAGGGTGGGGATGGGAAGTTGCGTCCTCCGTGCCGGTCTCTGCCCGTCGGAACGCGCTCGGAACAGGCG
>NW_025335685.1:39599-47840 GCF_004798865.1 Varanus komodoensis
TGGGGCGATATTACCAGCAGCTTTTCGCTCCTAAGGACATTGACTCCTGCGAGGTGGAATGCTTCTTGGAGGACATTCCCAGAGAGAAAGCAGGCTCTCTTTATGGGAAACTGACAGAAGCGGAGAGTCAGATGTTAGAGGCACCTATTGTAGAAGAAGAGGTGAGGCGAGCCATCGTGACGGCGAAAGGAAATTCCGCCCCTGGAGCAGATGGGCTGGGATATGAATTTTATAAGATATTTCGGGAATGGCTCGTCCCCCCTCTGACAAAAGTGTTTAACTCATTACTGGCCCGAGAGCGACTCACCGAATCCTTTGATCAGGGCACTCTGATTTTCTTCCCTAAGAAAGGGGACCTGACGCTGCCGGCTAATTGGAGGCCCATAGCATTGACCAACATGGATTATCGCCTCCTAGCGAAGATACTGAAAAGGAGACTGGCTAGCGTGGCGCACAAATTGGTCGTGGGGTGCCAGACCAGTGCAGTGCCGGGGAGAGCTATGACAGACTCCCTCTGTCTAATGCGGGAGATCTTCCAGTTGGTGCGGGACAGGAAATGGGCGGGACGGATTCTCCTGTTAGATCAGAGCAAGGCATTCGATAACGTCCACCACTCCTTCTTGTGGAGGGTTCTCCGACGGAAGGGCCTCCCGCCCTCCTATGTTGGGTTCCTCAAACTGCTGTATGCCGAAGCCACCGTCACTCCCCAGATCAATGGACACAGGGGAAGTCGCATCGATTTACAATCAGGAGTAAGGCAGGGGTGTCCGTTGAGCCCACTCCTCTACGTATTGGCTCTGGATGCTGTCCTGTGCCGCGTACAGCTCGAGGAGGGGATAGCGGGGATCCGTTCGGCCCTCCCTACCGGTGCTCCCATACAGATCAAGTTCGTGGCCCATGCCGATGACATCTCGCTGCTCCTGAATGACGACAGAGAGGTCAGGAGCATGCAGCGGATCTTTGATACGTACGCACGTGCCTCGGGTTCTCAAATAAACGGGAAGAAAAGTTGCCTTATTTCTTTTGATCCCGAGGACGAGCAGCTTAAGATTGCTCCCATGGAAACAGACCAAGAGGGAGAGGGCAGGAATGAGCAGAAGGTAGAGGAGGTGAAGATTCTGGGGGTTTACTACTCCATAGCCAAGGAAGGGTGGAAGAGGAACTGGCTCGCTTGGCTTCAAAAGTTTAGGGAAAAAATTGGGATGTGGAGGAAGTGGCAACTGACCGTGTATCAAAAGGCGGTTTATGTACGCACGTACGTGTTGCTGGTAGCGCATAACATAGCGGTGGTCTATCCCCCTCCGGGAGCCATGATGAAGGAACTGGAGAAGGAGCTCTTCAAGTTCCTCTGGGGAATGGCCACCTTCCCTCTGGCGAGGGCGGTGGCCTATAGACAGATAGACCAGGCGGGTTTGGACCTCCCGGCTCTCAGTCTGAGGATGTTCACCACCTTCCTGAGTTACAACTTTGGTAAATACGCTCAATGGGAGGAGGGAGGGGACCAACCTCACATGTGGGTTGTCCTGTTTGCGCAGCACTGGGTGGGTAAACCGTGGGCGGAAACCTGATGGGGGGAGCACTCCCTCGACTTTACCGTCTCGGCCAAGATGCGGTGCACGGGCCCCGAATATCTGAGGGAACTCTACAGCTTCATTAAGCAGCATAAAGTCCATGCAGAATGGTTTGGTACTAGCCGGGGGGACCTGCGGAGTATCAAACAAGTGGTGTATAGAGAGCTGCTAGAGGTGGCCTATTTTAGACCGCAGGTCGTCAAGAGAGCGAGGAGGGAGAGCCTCTCTCGATACCTGAGGCAACAGACTTACCCGATAGAATATTTTCAAGACAGGAGGGTTCCGTTCCGGCTGTGGGACATCAGGTGGAGGTTGTATCATGAGGTGTATGACCTGCAAGGGACCAGACCCTGGCTTCCCGAGAGGGCTCAGGCCTGCCCCAGACTGCAGTGTAAGAGCGGGGCTGCCGCGAGCGGGACGGTGCAAAAGGAGACGGTGAGGCACTTTGTCAGCGATTGCCCCACGGCACGCGCCACGTGGAAGGCGGTGTCTGAAGCACTGGACTGGCCAGACCTGGGCTCCCAGGGCTGGGAATTGGTCGTGTCTGGCACAGAACCCACTCCTCCATTGAAGGGACCCAGGAGGAGTGTGCCCAGGAAGCGAAGGTGGAGAGAGACCACGGCTCCCAAGACGTACTGGACTGTGCCGTGGTCCACAATTAGGCTGATAAATCTGTACGTTCTGTTGGCGCTGTTCCTCCAACGCCACAGAGAGATAAAGACACAAAGGGTTGCTGACGTGGCCGGCTCAGTCAAATTTGTCCAAGAGAAGATTTTTTGGTTGAGCCGCGAGGAAAAAGGGAGGATGCCGCCCAGTCGGTGGAGGAAATTATGGCCGTAGTTGAGTGGGGCGCATGCCCCGATAACGTAATGTCCGTAAATCACTCATACATGTTGCTCAGAAACATAGCATGAACCTATCAGGAGAAGTCTATGCAAAGTCCTTTTTGTGGATTTGATTTGTAAAGCCTGGGAATCTTGCAATGTGTGTACATTTGGCATTTTGAAACCATGTAAATAACGGATGGGGTATTTTCTATTTTTGTAATGTTGCAATTTTTGGGCCTTTTGTACCTTTGGAGTATGTTTGTAATTAATAATAAAAAAAAAATTCAATCTAAATTTTTCCCCAAAAAGAGGGTGACGAGGACACACCTAGTCCCCTTTGAGACGTTGTCCCTCTGCGCAGGCCTCTGTTTCTGCCCGTTCCGAGTACGTTCCGTTGGTCGGAGGACCGCCCGGAGGACGCGATTTCCCGGCCCCACCCTGACAGAGGCCCAAAAGTTTCCCCAAAGAGAGGGTGACGCGGATACACCTAGTCCTCTTTGAGACGCTGTTCCTCCGCGCAGGCCTCCGCTTCCGCCCATTCTGAGCGTGTTCCGACGGTCGGAGGACCACCAGGAGGTGGCGAATTCCCGGCCCCACTGTGACAGAGGCCCAAAAGTTTCCCCAAAGAGAGGGTGACGCGGACACACCTAGTCCTCTTTGAGGCGCTGTCCCTCCGCGCGGGCGTCCATTTCCGCCCATTCTGAGCACGTTCCAACGGTCGGCGGCCCGCCCGGTGGCCGCGATTTCCCGGCCCCAGCCAGACAGAGGGGCAAATGTTGCCCCGAAAAGGAGCCATGCACGCGCTCTTATTCCTCTTTGAGACGCTGTTGCTCCACGCGGGCCTCCGTTTCTGCCTGTTCTGAGTGCATTCCGACGGTCGGAGGCCGTCCCGGAGGCTGGGATTTCTCGGCCCCACTCTGACAGAGGGGCAAAAGTTGCTCCGAAAAGAGGGCCACGTGGACACACATAGTCCTCTTTGAGACGCTGTCCCTCCGTGCAGGCTTCCGTTTCTGCTCATGCCGAGCGCGTAACGATGGTCGGAGGCCCGCCCAAAGGCCAGGATTTCCCAGCCCGATCCTGAAAGAGAGGCATAAGATGCCCGGAAAACAGGGCGAAGCGCGCGCACCGAGTCCTCTTTGAGTAGCTGTCCTTCGCGCAGGCCTCCGTTTCCTCCCGTTCTGAGCGCGTTCCGACGGTCGGAGGACCGCCCGGAGGCCATGATTTCCCAGCCCCACCATGACAGAGGGCCAAAAGTTGTCCCGAATAGAGGTTGACGTGGACACACCTAGTCACCATTGAGACACTGTCCCTCGCGCAGGCCTCCGTTTCAACCCGTTCCGAGCACGTTCCGAGGGTCGGAGGCCCGCCCGGAGGCCGCCATTTCCCAGCCCCACCCTGACAGAGGCCCAAAAGTTTCCCCAAAAAGAGGGTGACGCGGACATACCTAGTCCCCTTTGAGACGCTGTCCCTCCGCGCAGGCCTATGTTTCTGCCCATTCCGAGCATTTTCCGATGGTCGGCGACCACCCGGAGGCCGCGATTTCCCGGCCCCACCCTGACAGGGGGGCAAAAGTTGCCCAGAAAAGGGGCCATGCGCGCGCACTTACTTATCTTTGAGACGCTGTCCCTCCACGCAGGCCTCCGTTTCTGCCTGTTCTGAGCGCGTTCCGACGATCGGAGGCCCTCCCGGAGGCCGCGATTTCCCGGCCCAACCCTGACAAAGGGGCAAAAGTTGTCCAGAAAAGGGGCCATGTGCGCGCACTTACTTCTCTTTGAGACGCTGTCCCTCCACGCAGGCTTCCGTTTCTGCCAATACCGAGCGCGTTACGATGGTCAGAGGCAAGCCCGAAGGCCAGGATATCCCGGCTCCACCCTGACAGAGGGCAAAAGTTGCCCCGAAAACAGGGCCACACGGACACACCTGGTTCCCTTGGAGATGCAGTCCCTCCGCGGGGGCCTCCGTTTCCACCCATTCCGAGTGCGTTCTGACGGTCGGATGCCCGCCCAGAGGCCGCGATTTTCCAGCTCCACCCTTCCAGAGGGGCAAAAGTTGCTCCGTGAAGAGGGCCACGCGGACACACACAGTCCTCTTTGAGACGCTGTCCCTCCGCTCAGGCATCCATTTCAGCCCTTACCGAGCGCGTTCCGACAGTTGGAGGCCCGCTCAAAGGCCGCAATTTCCCAGCCCCACACTGACAGTGGGGCAAAAGTTGCCCCGAAAATAGGGTGATGCGGACACACCTAGTCCTTTTGAGATGCTGTCCCTCCACGCAGGCCTCCGTTTCCGCCCATTCTGAGAGCGTTCCGACGTTCGGAGGCCCGCACGGAGGCCCTGATTTCACGGCCCCTGTCGGACAGAGGGGCAAAGGTTGTCCCGAAAAGAGGGCGACGCGCGCGCACCTTGTCCTCTTTGAGAAACTGTCCCTCGCTCAGGCCTCCGTTTCAGCCCGTTCCGAGCACGTTCTGACGGTCGGATGCCCCCCCCGGAGCCCGGGATTTCCCGGCCCCGCGCTGACAGAGGGGAAAATGTTGGCCCGAAAACAGGGGGACACGCGCACCTCGTCCTTTTGCAGACGCTCTCCCTCCGCACAGGCCTCCGTTTATACCTGTTCCGAGCGCGTTCCGACGGACGGAGTACCGCCCGGAGGCCGCGATTTCCCGTCCTCACCCTGACAGAGGGCCAAAAGTTTCCCCGAAAAGAGGATGACGCGGACACACCTAGTCCTATTTGAGACGCTATCCTTCCGCGCTGGCCTCCATTTGCGCCCGTTCCGAGCGCATTCCTAACGTCGCAGGCCCGCCCAGAGGCCGCGATTTCCCGGCCCCACCCTGACAGAGGCCCAAAAGTTTCCCCAAAAAGGGGGTGATGCGGACACACCTAGTCCCCTTTGAGACACTGTCCCTCCACGCAGGCCTCTGTTTCTGCCCCTTCCGAGCACGTTCCGATGGTCGGAGGTCCGCGCGGAGGCCGCGATTTCCCAGCCCCACGTTGACAGAGGCCCCAAAGTTTCCCCAAAAAGAGGGTGACGCAGACACACCTAGTCCACTTTGAGACGCTGTCCCTCCGCGCAGGCCTCCATTTCCGCCCATTCCTAGTGCATTCCGACGGTCGGAGGCCCGCCAGAGGCCGCGATTTCCCAGCCCCACCCTGACAGAGGCCCAAAAGTTTCCCCTATAAGAGGGTGACGCGGACACACCTAGTCCTCTTTGAGACACTGTTCCTCTGCGCAGGCCTCCGCTTCCGCCCGTTCTGAGCGTGTTCCGACAGTCGGAGGACCGCCAGGAGGTGGCGAATTCCCGGCCCCACCGTGACAGAGGCCCAAAAGTTTCCCCAAAGAGAGGGTGACGCGGACTCACCTAGTCCTCTTTGAGACGCTGTCCCTCCGCGCAGGCTTCCGTTTCTGCTCATGCCGAGTGCATAATGATGGTCGGACGCCCGCCCGAAGGCCAGGATTTCCCAGCCCGGTCCTGAAAGAGAGGCAAAAGATGCACGGAAAACAGGGCGAAGCGCGTGCACCGAGTCCTCTTTGAGAAGCTGTCCTTCGCGCAGGCCTCTGTTTCCTCCCGTTCTGAGCGCGTTCCGACGGTCGGAGGACTGCCCGGAGGCCATGATTTCCCGGCCCCACCATGACAGAGGGCCAAAAGTTGCCCCGAATAGAGGGTGACGTGGACACATCTAGTCACCATTGAGACGCTGTCCCTCGCGCAGGCCTCCATTTCAACCCGTTCCGAGCACGTTCCGACGGACGGAGGCCCGCCCGTATCCGCGATTTCCCAGCCCCGCCCTGACAGAGGGCCAAAAGTTGCCCCGAATAGAGGGTGACGCGGACACACCTGGTCCCCTTTGAGACGCTGTCCCTCGGGCAGGCCTGTGTTTCCGCCCGTCCCGAGCGCATACCGACGGCCGGAGGACCGCCCGGAGGCCGCGATTTCCCGGCCTCACCCTGACAGAGGGTCAAAAGTTTCCCCGAAAAGACGGTGAAGCGGACACACCTAGGCCCCTTTGAGACGCTGTCCCTCCGCCCAGGAGTCCGTTTCCACCCGTTCCGAGTGTGTTCCGACGGTCGGATGTCTGCCCAGAGGCGGCAATTTTCCGGCTCCACCTTTACAGAGGGGCAAAAGTTGCCCCGAAAAGGGGGTGACGCGGACACACCTAGTCCCCTTTGAGACGATGTCCCTCTACGCAGGAATCCATTTCCACCCATTCCAAGTGCGTTCCGACGGTCGGATGCCCGCCCGGAGGCCGCGATTTCCTGGCCCCACCCTGACAAAGGGCCAAAAGTTGCCCCGAGAAGAGGGTGACGCGGGCACACCTAGTCCACTTTGAAACGCTGTCCCTCGCGCAGGCCTCCGTTTCCGCGCGTTCCGAGCACGTTCCGACGGTCTGAGGCCTGCCCGGAGGACGCGATTTCCCGCCCCAGCCTGACAGATGGGCAAAACGTGCCCCGAAAAGAGGGTGACGCGGACACACCTAGTCCTCTGTTTCTGCCCGTACCAAGAGCTTTCCGACGGTCGGAAGTCCGCTCAAAGGCCGGGATTTCCCGCCTCCACCGTGACAAAGAGAGATGCACGCGCACTTAGTCCTCTTTGAGAGGCTGTCCCTCCCCGCAGGCCTCCATTTCCTCCCATTACGAGCGCTTTCCTTCAGTTGGAGGCCCGCCCGGATGCAGCGATTTCCCGGCCACACCCTGACAGAGGGCCAAAAGTTGCCCCGAAAAGAGGGCCACGCGTACACTATTAGTCCTCTTTGATACGCTGTCCCTCCACCCAGGCCTCCGTTTCCGCCCGTTCCGAGTGCGTTCCGACGGTCGGAGTCCCACCCGGAGGCCGCAACTTCCCGGCCCCACCCTGACAGACGGGCAAGACTTGCCCCGAAAAGGGGCCGACGTGGGCACACCTATTCCTCTTTGAGACGCTGTCCCTCATGCAGGCCTCCGTTTCTGCCCTTACCGAGCACGTTCCGAAAAGCGGAGGCCAGCCCAGAGGCCGCGATTTCCCGGCCCCACCCTGACATATGGGCAAGACTTGCCCGAAAACAGGACGACGCCCGAGCACCAAGTCCTCTTTCAGACGCTGTCCCTACACGCAGGCCTCCGTTTCTGCCCTTACCAAGCGCGTTCCGACAGTCGGAAGCCCGCTCAGAGGCTGCGATTTCCCAGCCCTACCCTGACAGATGGGCAAGACATGCCCCGAAAAAAGGGCGACGTGGACATACCTAGTTCTCTTTGAGACGCTGTCGCTCCACGCAGGCCTCCGTTTCCGCCCGTTCCAAACGCATTCTGAGGGTCGGAGGCCCGACCGGAGACCACGATTTCCCGGCCCACCGTGACAGAGGGCCAAAAGTTGCTCCGAATAGAGGGTGACGCGGACACACCTGGTCCCCTTTGAGACGCTGTCCCACGGGCAGGCCGCTGTTTCTGCCCATTCCGAGCGCCTTCCGACGGTCGGAGGCCCGCCCATAGGCTGCGATTTCCCAGCTCCACCCTAACAGAGGGGCAAAAGTTGCCCCGAATACAGGGCGACGCGGACAAGCCTAGTCCTCCTTGAGGGGCTGTCCCTCCGCGCAGGCCTCCATTTCCACCCATTCCGAGCGCGTTCCGGCGGTCAGATTCCCGCCAGGAGGCCACTATTTCCCGGCCCCACCATGACAGAGGCCCAAAAGTTTCCCCAAAAAGACGGTGATGCGGAAACACCTAGTCCCTTTTGAGACACTGTCCCTCCGCGTAGAAATCCATTTCCGCCCATTCTGTGCGCGTTCAGACAGTCGGAGGCCCGCCCAGAGGCCGCGATTTCCTGGCCCCACGCTGACAGTGGGGCTAAAGTTGTCCCGAAAACAGTGGGATG
>NW_025335685.1:47940-49553 GCF_004798865.1 Varanus komodoensis
GATAGACAACATCTCCTGCGGGTGGAAGGCGACCGCGTCCCCTTCCTTCTCTCGCAGACCTTTCATCTCTATGGGTGTCTTTGGACTGCGAGCCTTCGCCCACTCCTCTACGTCTACAGCGGAGCCCTTCACTCTATAATCTCTATAGTTTAGCCGGTTCTTCCTTTGGGTGTAGTGGAATTCCGCGATAACTTTCCTAGACCGGACCAAAACCCCTTCATCATATGGTCGTCCCTGATTCATTCTGCTGTGGCACTGTAAGAAGTGAAAGACGGCCTCCTGGTAGTGCTGGAGTCCTCGCCTATTCACCTTAAACTCATACTTGCGGCAGCTGTTCCTAATCTCCCTCTTGGTCCTTTCCCACCATTCTGGTAACTCATCGAAATAGATGTCACTCAGGGTCAACATATTGGCCAAAACGTTAGCCATGTTGTCCCTGCAGGACGCGTCCAGCATCTTGGGTCTGAGTCTCCACAGGGGTCTGCCCCTAGGGTATACCTGCCCAAAGCTCAGCTCGACAGCCAGAATGGTGTGATCTGACCACGGGGTGACGACGATGTTGCATTCCTCTGTCTTGACCTCCTTTGGGGCTCTGAACCGGTCTAACCTGCTTGCTGTTTTCCCCGAATAGTAAGTGAACCTCACCCCATCTGTAGTGGGAAAAGTGTCTAGCAACGCCTTCCTGCAAGGCACAGAGAAGAAGTTCAATGAATTAGGCACCTCCAAGGCTTTATCCCGGAGTCCTTGACTCATCAGGAATTTTTCTAGGTCCCTTTCCTCTGCACTCAGGGCCAGTGCTCTGCTCCGAGCGGGAGAGTTGACCGCACGAATCCTGTCGGATAGTTTAGTCCTATTGTTGAAGTCTCCCGCTATTATCAAACGGCGCTGCGTGAAGCAGAAGTTTTTGAGGTTTTCCCAAAACCCTTTCCTCTGGGAACTATCGACAGGCGCGTAGAGACCACATAAGTGAAAGGGCCTCGAGATCTCCAGGCCGTCTGCCGACAAATCTTTTAAGGAGAAATCGATCACGATCAATCTCCCCGGGAGGGCCTCTAAAATTTTGTCAATATGGAGATTATGTTTTTCCCTAAATAGTACAGCTACCCCTGCACCACGTTCTTCTCCGTAGGACCACACCGACGGTCCCGGGGACCATAATCTCTGAGCGTGGCTCCTCTGCTGCTCGTTGCATATGTGCGTCTCCTGCAAGACCATGATATCATAGGGGAGCTTAGCTAGTTGTGGGATGATCTCCTCCCTTCTCTTTGGTTGCCGCAGACCTCATGTGTTCCAGGTTGAAAGGCTAAGTGTTGCCATAAGTGTGAATAGATAAAGGAATTGGTGCGGTCTATCCAGTATTCAAGAAATTGTAAAAGATCTTAATCTGCACCACTTCCTGAAAGACACAAGCCCCGCTTCAATGGGGACCGCTAGCCTCACGTCTCAGTTCTTGTTCCGCTCTGTCTGAGGAAACTTCTACCTCCTCGGACAAAGCCTGAGGTGCAGCTCTACCGTCAAGTGTGGGTGAGGAAGGGTTGTCAGGAGGGTGGAGAGGGTGAGGTGGGATCTGGCGTGAGATCTGGGGTAAGGTCTGAAGGAAGGTCAGAGGGTGA
>NW_025335685.1:49653-54397 GCF_004798865.1 Varanus komodoensis
GGGGGGGGGGCGCATCTGGGGGGATGGCCACTAGGGTAGTGGAGGACGAGGAATCTGCTTCCAGCAGTGTCTCTGCACGCTGCTGATCGCATTCCTGAGATACCGCCATCAGCATGCCATGCGGCACAGCCCCTTGCTCAGGAAGATGGGTCTCCTGGCGCCCTTTCCTCTCATTCCTTTTGCCATGTACCCTTTGCTCTTTTGGCGTGGTGCCTTTCGGCCCTCCTACCGAATCATCTTCCTGGACACGTTCACCCCCCAATGCGCCATCCACCTCTATTCCTTCCTCCTCATCCTCTCTCAGAAGATGGAACCTATTAGAATTTGCTTCTACACTCTGCGAAACTCCCCTCCCTGCCGTACCAGCAGGTGCATGGTTCTTTCCTTTTCTCTGGGAACCGACTACTTTCCAGCTCTGATCTTCCTGACATGTGTCCGTGCCCTCCAAATGGTTAGCCCCCGTGCTCATTTCCTGCTCTCCAGCACCCACTCCCTGGGAGTCATCCACGGTCTTCCTCATTATCTGCTCTCTCGCCCAGGCCTTCTCTCTGCCCGCCTGTGCCATCTTTTCCTCCTTACTTAGCTTCTCGGCGTCTTGCCGGTTATAATAAGCTTGAGGACACCAGTAATATGTATGGCCGGCCTCCTCACAGAGATTGCATCGGATGCCCCTTTGGCAGGCGAGCGTGGAGTGCCCTTTGCCACAGCAGCGTGAACACAACTGCGTGGTGCACGTCCTCCTGTAATGTTCATAGGAACCACAATGGTAACACGCGGAAGGTTGCCCGCTGTACCTGGTGATTCCACGTTCTGCTCCCAGAAAGAAATACTTTGGGATCTTCCCTTGCCTGTTATCCTGGCTCTGATTTTTAAAGGACACCACACAACGGTACTCGCCTGTCCAAAAACCCTCCTCATCGATCCTTTTATATGGCCCGTTTAGTATCACAGCATACCTGGAGACCCACCGGGCCACATCCTCCTCCGGGATGGTGGTCGTGCGAAAGATTACAGTCAGGATTCCAGTATCGTCCTTGAGGAGGGGGGCTACCTCGAAACCTTCCAATAGGGAGGGGTTCGCCCTTTGTGCCGCTTTACACTTTGCCCAAAATTTCCAGTAGGCTAGCTCAGAGGCTAGACACACGTCAGTCTCCCCAGACCCCGGTAACTGAATCACAGCCACGACCTGTTCTTTTTCAATCTTTAGGACCTCCCTCATAAGAGTCTTTGTCAGATAGGTCCTGGTGTCTCTGTTGGGGTCAGTTCCGACGTATCGGAAGCGGACCACAAACCTTTTTCGGGGGTCCCTTGTATCTGAAGCAGCCTCGAGGTACTGCGCGATGTGCGCATCCTCCTCTTCCTCAAAGGCCGCTCCAAAGAAAGGGCCTCCCACCCTTCCGGTCTCCGGTTCTCTCTGATTGTTAGCAACACTGGCGTATGTCTTGGGTCTAGGTAGAGTACCTGTGTGTGTTTGTGTGGGTTCCCGTTCTGCAGCATTACTCACTCCATCCCGATCCTGTCCATGCAAAATGTTTGTACTTACAGACTCTGTACGCAGCTTTTCCTTCCCACCCCGATTCGGTTCCCTTTGAGCACCCTTGGGCCTAGCCCCCTTGTCCATATCTGTCAAAGAGGTCTGTCGCCTTTGCTTTCTCCCGATCGCGGATTCCTCGTCTCTCGATGAAGTTTTCCTCTCACTGAAAGCAGAAACAGAGCCACAAGGCCCAGTATGGTGTTCCACGGTTTTCCCTGCCTCACTCCCCTGCCCTTCCTCACTCACTCCCATCCCTTCCCCAGCAGCAGAACCCGTCGCTTGACTCTCGGTCCCCACCTCTCCTTTAGCACCCCTGCCCTCACTTTTGTTTACAGGATTATGTAGTCGTGGCCTCTTATTTTCAGCCTCCCCCATCTCTCCCTCTGCACTGCTTAGAAGTTCCAGATCCTGCCCCTGTTCCCCCTCCTCCCCCGTATCAATATCTGAGAGATTACCACCCCTCTTTCCTCCCTTTTTCTGAACCTCTCACCCTTCCCACTCCCTCGGCATTTTCTCTGAGTGTATCACCTCACCGATTAGAGGGGGTGGCACCGAAGCACACCCCCCCCAACCTTTGGTCCAGAGCTGTCTCAGCCATCGGGGAAGCCTCCCTCAGCCGCGTCACATCCGCTACCGTTTGCATCTCGCTCGGTGGGACTCGTTTGCTCCTCGACGACGGCCTTTCCTCCTGCTGTTGCTTCTTGATCTTCATCCTGTTCTGCAGCATTGTGATCATCTGATCCAGCCACTCCTTAAACCTGTCTCGTGTCATCATGCTCGATGTATCATAGAGACGTTCCCAAAAGGGTGGGGTTTGATGTTCTGGAGCCGTGTCCCAGGTCCTTTTTATATCTTGAATGATCCTCACCATATTCTTTTCCTCCAACCACTCCAAGGGTCTAGGCTGGATTTTTTTTGGTTTTTGTGGTTTTTGTGCCAGCAGCAGCCTGTACACCGCTTGTGCGGCTAGCGATTTAATAGCCGCCTTCTGCTTGTTTGTCTTCGCTTCTGCGACATACAAGCCAGCCATCAGACTCCTCAAAATCTGTGATGTTTTGTCGAGGCGTTCCCATACTTTATACTGAGCCAGTTTGCTTAAATCGTTGGTCTTTACCGAGGAGAAGGCCAGATGTGCCACCATATATCCCCACAACTTCAGCATGTCGTTCTCAGCAAACTCTTTGGGGATGATGATGTCACCTACCCGATCGACAGGTGTGTACAGGGTTTCAGTCCAGTTCTGTATGATCGCAAACTCTCTGGTCTTCCATGAGCTACCGTTAGTCTCTGAGATTTCAGAATCCCCCAACATCGACAGGTCTGTCTCCTTGTCCGTATTATAAGCACGGATGTCAAAATCCGAGTCTATCTCATCCTCCGAGGAGTGAGGGCATACTCCCTTCCCTAAACAAAACTCCATGTCGCTGTCCGTTGACGACTCTTCCCCTGAAGAGAGTCCCATCTCCATCTCCTCTTTCCTCCCGTTCTCCTGTTGTGGCAGTGGAGACACTCCCCTCTGGTTCTGCGGTTCAAGGTTGAGACTGGGCGCCTTCCCCGTCTTGAGTCTAGAGGCTGCATCTGTCACCCAAGATACAGGCTCATCATGGGTTACAGCAGAGGCGTCTTTTCTCCTTGCAGGGAAATCGCTATCCTTTGAATATTCCCCCTTGTTCATCCTTACTGGAGATCTGTCACGTTCATTGTCCTTTACTTCAGGCTTAGATGATCTTTGGAGTGATGAAAACTTTCCCTTCCCATATCTTTTCCGTCCCTTAAGTGTCGCACACTGGCTCATTTTCTCCTCTAGCACAGGACCCATCTGTGCCTGTCCAGGACATGCCTGTGCCTCTTCTCCCATTTCTTGAAAAGCCAGGTTTACTTGTGGATGGGAGTAACTGTCCCAGCAAAGAGAACCTCTTCCTTCTAATAATGCTGTCAACATTTTATGTTCTTGCTCCAGTGCTACCCTGATAGGCTCTGTCTGTTTCAATTTTTCCTGAAGCTCTTGCACCCCTTCTTCAGTCTCGCTGCATCTAATTTGCATCTCCACCTGCTCTTCGTGCAATACAACTGCCTGCCATCTCTCCTTCAGAGCATCCAGCCGCTTCTGAACATCAGCTTTAAATGTCTCACGCTGCTGCTGGTCTGTGACAGGGACTCCTCTCTCTTGCAGCATGTTCCCTGAGTGCACCCCCATGTCCCCCTTTCTAGGACCAAGAACCCGTTGCTGGGGTCTTTGTAAACATTGCCCCATTCCCATTGAAACAGTAAACGGCATGGCCTAGGCTGTTGCGAAATTTTCTGCAGCACGTTTCCTTGTTGCTGGGAAAGGAGGTTGCGGTGGGGGGAGCCCCTTTTTCTGCTTCCATGGGGTTCTCCTTTGCACATTCCTCTCTCTGGGCATGGGGTAAAGATTCTCCACTGTCCACCCCACAGAGTTGGCCACTTTGGGTTGTCTGTACACTTTGTTTTAAATCAGAAAAATCGCCCTGATTTTCCTTTAAAGCAACAGAAGCAGTAGAAGCCGCCCGGACAAGTCTGGGCTTGCCCGTTAAAGAGCCCTTGTCCGATTCCAAGCTGAAGGGGGCCGTTTCTCCGAGTCTTTTAAGAGAAACTACGGGGTACCCCCGATTCATTCCGCCATCCAAGGACTCCCCAGAGTTGAGCCTAAAAACACTGACCTGGCTTTGATCATTTCTCTTCCCACGAGTCCTGGAAGCAGACCTTCTTTGCCGAAGCTCCAACTCGCTGGGAGCAGACATGCTGGGCTTGCTTTGTGGCAGAGGCAGCTGCAAGCCTGGTTCCTCTGCACCCGATTTCTGTCCAAAAGTGGGGTTTCCCAGATGCCCCTCTTGCACCTCTGGGTCCCCCATGTTCTCTCTGACTACCCCAACATTTTGGGGCTCAGCAGTCTCAGAATTTCTACCAAAAGTAGCCGTTTTTGTAGTCCCAATCCAGGAGCTCCTCCAACATGCGACTGCACCAGGGTAGGGGTAGGGTTATAAAAAGAAAAAGCTTCTCAAAGAAGTCTTTTTGAAAATCGCCCTTATTTCAGTGGAACTTTACCCATATATTAGGGTTTGGGATGTGTAGCAGGGAAGGGTTTGGTTTCAGAAAACGAGGTGTCCTGGCATGGTTCTGATTGTTGGAATGTGTTTAGAAAGGGCAGAAATGGTGAGCTGTGCAGAAAAAGCTTCTCAAAGAAGACTT
>NW_025335685.1:54497-70713 GCF_004798865.1 Varanus komodoensis
CCCCACGCTGACAGTGGGGCTAAAGTTGTCCCGAAAACAGTGGGATGCGCGCGCACCTAGTCCTCTTGGAGACGCTGTCCCTCCGCGCATGCCTCCGTGTCCACCAATTCCGAGCGCGTTCCGACGGTCGGAGGACCACCCGGAGGCCGCGATTTCCAGGCTCCACCCTGACAGAGGGCCAGAAGTTGCCCTGAAATGGGGCCACGCACGCGCACTTACTCCTCATTGAGACGCTGTCCCTCCGCGCAGGCCTCTGTTTCTGCCAATTCTCAGTGCGTTCCGACGGTCGGAGGCACTCCCGGAGCCCGCGATTTCCCGGCCCCACGCTGACAGAGGCCCAAAAGTTGCCCCGAAAAGAGGGTCACGCGGACACACCTAGTCATCTTTGAGATGCTGTCCCTCCACGCAGGCCTCCGTTTCTGCCCACTCCGACCACGTTTCGACGGTTGGAGGCCCGTCTAGAGGCCGCGAGTTCCCAGCCCCACCCTGACAGAGGGGCAAAAGTTGCCCCAAAAAGAGGACGAAGCGGAAAACCTAGTCTTTTTTGAGACGTTGTCCCTCATGCAGGCCTCCGTTCCCGCCTGTTCCGAGTGCGTTCCGACAGTCGGAGGCCCGCCCGGAGGACGCGATTTCCCGTCCCCGCCCTGACAGAGGGGCAAAAGTTGCCCCGAAAAGAGGGGCACGAGGACACAATTAGTCTTCTTTGAGATCGTGTCCCTCTGCGCAGGACTCCGTCTCCGCCGGTACCGAGCGCGTTCCGCCAGTCGGAGGCCCGCCAGGATTGTGCGATTTCCCGGCCCCACCCTGAGGGAGGGGCAAAACTTTCCCCGAAAGGGGGGAGACGCACGCGCACCTAGTTTTCTTGGAGACGCACAGACCTCCTTTTCCACACAGACCTCCTTTTCGCCCGTTCAGAGCGCATTCCGACGGTCGGAGGCCCGGCCAAAGGCCGCGATTTCCAGGCTCCACCCTGACAGAGGGCAAAAGTTGCCCCGAAAACAGGGCAACGCGGAAAAACTAATTCCTCCTTTAGACGCTGTCCCGCCACGCAAGCCTACATTTCCGCGTGTTCCGAGCGCGTTCCGATGGTCGGAGTCCCGCCGGCAGCCGCAATTTCCCGGCCCCACCCTGGCAGAAGGGCAAAAGTTACCCCGAAATGAGGGTGACGTGGACACACCTAGTCATCTTTGAGACGCTTTCCGTCCGCGCAGGCCCCCGTTTCAACCCTAACCGAGCGCGTTAAGACAGTTGGAGGCCCGCCCATAGGCCGCGATTTCCCGGCTCCACCCTGACAGAGGGGAAAAAGTTGCCCCAAAAGGAGGGCCACACTGACACACATAGTCCTCTTTGAGACGCTGTCCCTCCGTGCAGGCCTCCATTTCTGCCCTTTCCGAGCGCGTTCTCCCGGTTTGAGGCCCTTCCCGGAGGCCGCGATTTTCCGGCCCCAGCCTGACAGATGGGCAAGACTTGCCCCGAAAAGAGGGCGACGCGGACACACCTAGTCCTCTTAGAGACGCTGTCCCTCCACGCAGACCCTCGTGTCTGCCTGTACCGAGTGTGTTCCTACAGTCAGAGGACCGCCCGGAGCCCGCGATTTCCCGGCCCTTCCCTGACAGAGGGGCAAAAGTTTCCCGAAACGGGGCCATGCACGCCCACTTACCCCTCTTTGAGACACTGTCCCTCCACGCAGGCTGCCGTTTCTGCCTGTTCTGAGTGCGTTCCAATGGTCGGAGGGTCTCCCGGAGGCTGCGATTTCCCGGCCCCACTCTGACAGAGGGGCAAAAGTTGCTCCGAAACGAGGGCCACGTGGACACACCTAGTCCTCTTTGAGAAGCTTTCCTTCGCGCAAGCCTCCGTTTCTGCCCGTTTTGAGCGTGTTCCGACGGACGGAGGCCCACCCGGACGCCGCGATTTCCCGGCCCCACCCTGAAATAGGCCCAAAAGTTTTCCCAAAAAGAAGGTGACGCGGACACCTACTCCCCTTTGAGACGCTGTCCCTCCGCGAAGGCCTCTCTTTCTGCCCAATCCGAGCACGTTCCGACGGTTGGAGGATTGCCCGGAGGCCACGATTTCCCAGCCCCACGCTGACAATGGGGCAAACGTTGCCCCGAAAACAGGGTGACGCGCGTTTCCCTAGTCCTCTTGGAGGCGCCGTCCCTCCGCGCAGGCCTCCGCTTCCGCCCGTTCCGAGTGCCTTTCAACGGTCGGAGGTCCGCCCAGAGGCCTCGATTTCCCGGCCCCAACCTGACAGAGGCCCAAAAGTTTCCCCAAAAAGAAGGTGACGCGGAAACGCGTAGTCCTCTTTGAGACGCTGTCCCTCCGCGGAGAAATCCATTTCCGCCCATTCCGTGCGCGTTCCGACGGTCGGAGGCCCGCCCGGACGGCGCGATTTCCAGGCCCCACCCGGACAGTGGCCCAAAAGTTTCCCCAAAAACAGGGTGACACGGACACACCTAGTCCTCTTTGAGACGCTGTCCCTCCGCGCAGGCCTCCATTTCCGCCCATTCCGAGCACGTTCCAATGGTCAGAGTCACGCCCGGTGGCCGCGATTTCCCAGCCCCAGCCTGACAGGGGGGCAAAAGTTGCACCGAAAAGGGGCCATAGACGCGCACTTACTACTCTTTGAGACGCTGTCCCTCCACGCAGGCCTCCGTTTCTGCCTGTTCTCAGTGCGTTCCAGAGGTCGGAGGCCCGCCCGGAGGCCGCGATTTCCCAGCCCCACCCTGACAGAGAGGCAAAAGATGCCCAGAAAACAGGGCGAAGCGCGCGCACCTAGTCCTCTTTGACAAGCTGTCCTTCGCGCAGGCCTCCGTTTCCGCCCGTTCTGAGTGCGTTCCGATGGTCGGAGGCCCGCCCGGACGCCGCGATTTCCCGGCCCCACCCTGACAAAGGCCCAAAAGTTTCCCCAAAAAAGGGTGACGTAGACACACATAGTCCCCTTTGAGAAGCTGTCCCTCCATTCAGGCCTCCGTTTCCGCCCGTTCCGAGCGCGTTCCAACAGTCGGAGGCCCGCCCGGGGGCCGCGATTTTCCGGCCCCACCCTGACAGAGGCCCAAAAGTTTCCCCAAAAAGAGGGTGAGGAGGACACACCTATTCCCCTTTGAGACGCTGTCCCTCTGCGCAGGCCTCCGTTTCCGCCCGTTCCGAGCACGTTCCGACGGTCGGAGGCCCGCCCGGAGGCAGCTCTTTCCTGGCCCCACCTTGACAGAGGCCCAAAAGTTTCCCCAAAAAGAGGGTGAGGAGGACACACCTAGTCCCCTTTGAGACACTGTCCCTCCACGCAGGCCTCTGTTTCTGCGCGTTCCGAGCGCGTTCCGATGGTCGGAGGCTTGCCCGGAGGCCGCGATTTCCCGGCCCCACGCTGACAGTGGGGCAAACGTTGCCCCGAAAACAGGGTGAGGCGCGTCCACCTAGTCCTCTTGGAGGCGCTGTCCCTCCGCGCAGGCCTCTGTTTCCACCCATTCTGAGCGCGTTCCGACGGTCGGAGGCCGGACAGGAGGCCGAGATTACCCGGCCCCACCCTGACAGAGGCCCAAAAATTTCCCCAAAAAGACGGTGACGCGGAAACCCCTAGTCCCCTTTGAGACGCTGTCCCTCCGCGCAGGCCTCCGTTTCCACCCATTCCGAGCGCGTTCCGACGGTCGGAGGCCCACCCAGAGGCCGTGATTTCCCGGCCCCACCCTGACAAAGGCCCAAAAGTTTCCCCAATAGGAGGGTGACGCGGACACACCCAGTCCTCTTCGAGACGCTGTCCCTCCGCACAGGCCTCCATTTCCGCCCATTCCAAACGCGTTCCAACGGTCGGCAGCCCCCCCCGGTGGCCGCGATTTCCTGGCCCCAGCCTGACCGAGGGGCAAAAGTTGCACAGAAAACAGGGGGATGCGCGCGCACCTAGTCCTTTTGGAGACGCTGTCCCTCCACGCAGGCCTCCGTTTCTGCCTGTGCTGAGTGCGTTCCGACAGTCGGAGGCCCTCCCGGAGGCCACGCCTTCCCGACTCCACCCTGACAGAGGGCCAAAATTTGCCCCGAAAAGAGGGTGACGCGGACACACCTAGTCCTCTTTCAAATGCTGTCCCTCAGCACAGGCCTCTGTTTCCGCCCGTTCCTAGGGCGTTCCGATGGTCGGAGGCCTGCCCAGCGGCCGCGATTTCCCGACCCCATCCTGACAGTGGGGCCAAAGTTGCCCGGAAAACAGGGGGATGCACGCACCTAGTCCTTTTGGAGACGCTGTCCCTCCGCGCAGGACTTCGTTTCTGCCCATACTGAGCACGTTCCGACGGTCGGACGTCCGCCCGGAAGCCGCGATTTCCCGGCCCCACTCTGACAGAGGGGCAAAAGTTGCCCCGAAATGAGGGTGACGCGGACACAACTAGTCCCATTTCAGAAGCTGTCCCTCGCGCAGGCCTCCGCTTCCGCCCGTTACGGATGCGTTCCGACGGTCGGAGTCCCGCCCGGAGGCCGCGATTTCCCGAGCCCACCCTGACAGAGGGCCAAAAGTTGCCCTGAAAAGAGGGTGACACGCGTCCCCCTAGTCTTCTTGGAGACGCTGTCCCTCCCCGCAGGCCTCCGCTTCCGCACATACCGAGCAGGTACTGGGGGTCAGAGGCAGACCCGGAGGCCGGGATTTCCTGGCTGCACGCTGACAGAAAGGCAAAAGTTGCCCAGAAAACAGGTTGAATAATGAACCTAGTCCTCCAGAGGGGCTGTCCATCCACGCAGGTCTCCGCTTCCGCCCGTTCCGAGCGCGTTCCGACCGTCGGAGGCCAGCGCAGAGGCCGCGATTTCCCGGCTCCACCCTGACAGAGGGCCAAAACTTGCCCCGAAAAGAGGGCCACGTGGACACACCGAGTCCTCTTTGAGATGTTGTCCCTCGCCCTTCCTCCGCTTCCGCCCGTTCCGAGCACGTTCCAACGGTAGCAGTCCGCCCGGAGGCCGCGATTTCCCGACCCCACCCTGACAGAGGGCCAAAAGTTGCCCCGAAAAGAGGGTGACGCGGACCCACCTAGTCCTCTTACAAATGCTGTCCCTCAGCGCAGGCCTCCGTTTCTGCCCGTTCCGAGGACGTTCCGACGGTCGGAGGCCCGCCCAGAGGCCGCGATTTCCCGGCTCCGCCCTGACAGAGGGCCAGAAGTTGCCCCGAAAAGTTGGTGACTCGGACACACCTAGTCCCCTTTGAGACGCTGTCCCTCCGCGCAGGAATCCGTGTCCTCCGTTCCGAGTGCGTTCCAACAGTCGGCGGCCAGCCCAGAGGCTGCGATTTCCCGGCCCCACCCTGACAGAGGGGCAAAAGTTGCCCCGAAAACAGTGGGACGCGCGCGCACCTTGTCCTCTTGGATACGCAGTCCCTCCACGCAGGTCTCCGTTTCCACCCGTTCCGAGCGCGTTCCGATGGTCGGAGGCCCTCCCAGAGGTCGCGATTACCCAGCCCCACCCTGACAGAAAGACAAATTTTGCCCCCAAATGAGGGTGACTCAGACACACCTAGTCCTCTTTCAGACGCTGTCCCTCCTTGCAGGCCTCCGTTTCTGACCATACCGACCGCGTTTCGACGATTGGAGGCCCGCCCAAAGGCCGGGATTTCCCGACACCACTCTGACAGAGGGCCAAAAGTTTCCCCGAACAGAGGGTGACAAGCGCCACTAGTCCTTTTGAGGCGCTGTCCTTCCACGCAGGCCTCCGTTTCTGCCCCTTCCGAGTGCTTTCCGACGGTCAGAAACCCGCACGGAAGCCGCGATTACCCGTCCCCACCCTGATAGACGGGCAAAAGTTGCCCCGAAAAGAGGGCCATGCAGACTCACCTAGTCCTCTTGCAGACGCTGTCCCTCGCACAGGCCTCCGTTTGCTCCCGTTCCGAGCGCATTCCAACGATCAGAGACCCGCCCGGAGGCCTCAACTTCCGGTCCCCAACCTGACAGAGGGGCAAAAGTCGATCCGAAAAGAGGGCCACGCGGACACACCTAGTCCTCTTTGAGACGCAGTCCCACCATGCAGGCCTCCGTTTCCGCCCGTTCCGAGAGCGTTCCGACGGTCGGAGGCCCGCCCAGAGGCCGCGATTTCCCAGCCCCACCCTGACAGAGCCCCAAAAGTTCCCCCGAAAAGAGGGCCATGCGGACGCACCTTGTCCTCTTTGAGAAGCTGTCCTTCCACGCAGGCCTCCGTTTCTGCCTGTTCTCGGTGCGTTCCGACGGTCGGAGGCCCACGCGGAGGCTGCGATTTCCTGGCCCCACTCTGACAGAGGGGCTTAAGTTGCTCCGAAAAGAGGGCCACGCAGACACACATATTCCTCTTTGAGACGCTGTCCCGCCGCGCAGGCGTCCGTTTCTACCCATAGCGAGGGCGTTCCGACGGTCAGAGGCCCGCCCGAAGGCCAGGATTTCCCGGCCCGACCCTGACATAGAGGTAAAAGATGCCCGGAAAACAGGGCGAAGCGCGCGGACCTACTCCTCTTTGAGAAGCTTTCCTTCACGCAGGCCTCCGTTTCCGCGCATTACGAGAGCGTTCTGACGGTCAAAGGCCTGCCCGAAGGCCAGGATTTCCCGGCCCAACCCTGATAGAGGCCCAAAAGTTTCCCCAAAAAGAGGGCGACGCGAACACCCCTAGTCCCCTTTGAGACGCTTTCGCTCCGCGCACGGCTCTGTTTCTGCCCGTTCCGAGCACGTTCCGACGGTCGGAGGCTTGCCCCGAGGCCGCAATTTCCCGGTCCCACGCTGACAATGGGGGAAACGTTGCCCCAGAAACAGGGTGACGCGCGTCCACCTAGTCCTCTTAGAGGGGCTGTCCCTCTGCGCAGGCCTCCTTTACACCCATTCCGAGCGCGTTCCGATGGTCGGAGGTCCGGCCGGAGGCCGCGATTTCCCGGACCCACCCTGACAGTGGCCCAAAACTTTCCAAAAAAGAGGGTGACCTGGACACACCTAGTCCCCTTGGAGACGCTGTCCCTTTGCGGGAGCCTCCGTTTCTGCTTGTTCTGAGCACTTTCCGACAGTCGGAGGCCTCCCGGAGGCTGCAATTTCCTGGCCCCACTCTGACAGAGGGGCAAAAGTTGCTCCAAAAAAAGGGCCACGCAGACACACATAGTCCTCTTTGAGACGCTGTCCCTCCGCGCAGGCCTCCGTTTCTGCCCTTACCGAGCGCGTTCTGACGGTCCGAGGCCCGCCCGGAAGCCGCGATTTCCCAGCCCTACCCTGACAGAGGGGAAACAGTTGCCCCGAAAAGAGGGCCACGCAGACTCACCTAGTCCTCTTTGAGATGCTGTCCCTCCGTGCAGGCCTCCGTTTCTGCCCTTACCGAGCGCGTTCCAAAGGTCGGAGGCCTGTCCAAAGGCCGCGATTTCCCGGCCCCACACTGACAGTGGGGCAAACGTTGCCCTGAAAAGAGGGCCATGCGGACACACCTAGTCCTCTTTGAGACGTTGTCCCTTGCGCAGGCCTCCGCTGCCGCCCGTTCCAAGTGCGTTCTGACGGTTGGAGTCCCGCCCAGAGGCCTCGATTTCCCGGCCCCACCCTGACAGAGGCCCAAAAGTTTCCGCAAAAAAGAAGGTGATGCGGACACACCTAGTCCGCTTTGAGACGCTGTCCCTCTGCGCAGGCCTCAGTTTCTGCCCGTTCCGAGCACATTCTGACGGTCGGAGGATTGCTCGGAGGCCGCGATTTCCCGGCCCAAAACTTACAGTGGGGCTAAAGTTGCCCCGAAAACAGGGTGACACGCGTCCACCTAGTCCTCTTGGAGGCGCTGTCCCTCCGTGCAGCCCTCCGTTTCCACCCATTCCGAGCATGTTACGACGGTCGGAGGATTGCCCGGAGGCCAAGATTTCCTGGCCCCACCCTGACAGATGCCCAAAAGTTTTCCCAAAAAGAGGGTGATGAGGACAAACCTAGTCCCCTTTGAAACGCTGTCCCTCCATGCAGAAATCCGTTTCCGCCCATTTCGAGCGCGTTCCGACGGTTGGAGGCCCGCGAGGAGGCTGCGATTTCCCGGCCCCACCATGACAGAGGCCCAAAAGTTTCCACAAAACAGAAGGTGCGCGGACACACCTAGTCCACTTTGAGATGCTGTCCCTCCGCACAGAAATCCGTTTCTGCCCATTCCGAGAGCATTCCGACGGTCGGAGGCCCGCGAGGAGGCTGCGATTTCCCGGCCCCGCCCTGACAGAGGCCCAAAAGATTCCCCAAAAAGACAGTGATGTGGACACACATATTCCCCTTTGAGACGCTGTCCCTCTGCGCAGGCCTCCGTTTCCACCCATTCCGAGTGCGTTCTGTCGGTCGGAGGCCCGCCCAGAGGCCGAGATTTCCCGGCCCCACCCTGACAGAGGCGCAAAAGTTTCCCCAATAAGAGGGTGATGGGGACACACCTAGTCCCCTTTGAGACGCTGTCCTTCAGCGTAAAAATCCGTTTCCACCCGTTCTGAGTGCGTACAGAGGGTAGGAGGCCCGCACGGACGCCGCGATTTCCTGGTCCCACCCTGACAGAGGTCCAAAAGTTTCCCCAAAATGAAGGTGACGCGGACACACCTAGTCCCCTTTGAGACGCTGTCCCTCCGCGCAGAAATACGTTTCCGCCAATTTTCTGCGCGTTCCGATGGTCGGAGGCCACCCAAAGACTGCAATTTCCCGGCCCCACCCTGACAGAAGTCCAAAAGTTGCCCCGAAAAGAGGGTAATGCGGACATACATAGTCCTCTTTGAGACGCTGTCCCTCACGCAGGCCTCCATTTCCGCACATTCTGAGCACGTTTCGATGGTCGGAGGCCCGCCCAGATGCCGTGATTACCCGGCCCCACCCAGACAGAGGCCCAAAAGTTTCCCCAAAAAGAGGGTGACGTGTACACACCTAGTCCCATTTGAGACGCTGTCCCTCCGCGCAGGCCTCCACATGCACCCATTCCGAACGTGTTCCGATGGTTGGAGGACCGCCCGGAGGCCGCGATTTCCCGGTCCCACACTGACAGAGGGCCAAAAGATGCCCTGAAAAGAGGGAGACGCGGACGTACCTAGTCCCCTTTGAGACGCTGTCCGTCCGCGCAGGAATCCGTTGCCGCCCGTTCCGGGCGCGTTCCGATGGTAGGAGGCCTGCCCAGAGGCCGCGATTTCCTGGCTCCACCCTGACAGAGGGGCAAAAGGTGCTCCAAAGAGAGGGCCACGCGGACACACCCAGTCCTCTTTGAGAAGGTGTTCTTCGCGCAGTCCTCTGTTTCTGCCCATTCCGAGCGCATTACGACACTCGGAGGCCCGCCTGGAAGCCGCGATTTCCCGGACCCACCCTGACAAAGGCCCCAAAGTTTCCCCAAAAAGAGGGTGATGTGAACACACCTAGTCCCGTTTGAGACGCTGTCCTTCGCACAGGCCTCCATTTCCGCTTGTTCTGAGAGCGTTCCGACGGTCGGACGTACGCCCGGAGGCCGTGATATCCCGGCCCCACTCTGACAGAGGGGACAAAGTTGCCCCGAAAAGTGGGTGACGCGGACACACTTAGTCCTCTTTGAGATGCTGTCCCTCCGCGCAGGCCTCAGTTTCCGCCCATTCCGAGAGCGTTCCGACGGTCGGAGGCCCTCCCGGAGGCCCTGATTTCCGGGCCCCACCCTGACAGAGGGGCAAAAGTTGCCCCGCAAAGGGGGAGAGGCACGCGCACCTAGTTTTCTTTGAGACGCTGTCCCTCCCCGCAGGCCTCTATTTCCGCCCGTTCAGAAGAGTTCCGACGGTCGGAGGCCCTCCCAAATGCCGCGATTTCCCGAATCCACCCTGACAAAGGGCAAAAGTTGCTCCGAAAACAGGGCAACGCGGACACACCAAATCCTCTTTGAGACGCTGTCCCGCCGCGCAGGCCTCCGTTTCCGCGTGTTCCGTTCGCGTTCCGACGGTCGGAGGCCTGCCCAAAGTCCGCGATTTCCCGGCCCCACCCTGACAAAGGGGCAAAAATTGCCCCGAAAACAGGGCGACGCGGACACACCAAATCCTCTTTGAGATGCTGTCCCGCCGCGCAGGCCTCCGTTTCCGTGTGTTCCGTTCGCGTTCCGACGGTCGGAGGACCGCACAAAGGCCGCGATTTCCACGACCCAACCTGACAGAGGGACAAAAGTTGCCCCAAAAAGAGGGCAATGTGGACACACCTAGTCCTCTTTCAGACGCAGTCCTTACACCCAGACCTCCATTTCCGCCCATTCCGAGCACGTTCCGATGGTCGGAGTCCCGCCCGGAGGCTGCGCGTTCCCGGCCCCACACTGACAGACGGGCAAAAGTTGCCCTGAAAACAGGGCGACGCGCGCCAACTGGTCCTCTTTCAGACGCTGTCCCTCCTCGCAGGCCTCCGTTTCCGCTTGTTCTGAGCGCGTTCCTATGGTCGGACGTCCGCCCGGAGGCCACGATTTCCCGGCCCGACTCCGACAGAGGGGCAATGGTGCCCCGAAAAGAGGGTGACGCGGACACACATAGTCCTCTTTGAGACGCTGTCCCTCCGCGCATGTCTCCGTTTCCACCCATTCCGAGCGCGTTCCTACGCTCAGAGGACCGCCCGGAGGCCGCGATTTCCGGCTCCACCCTGGCAGAGGGCCAGAAGTTGCCATGAAAAGTGGGTGACTCGGACACATCTAGTCCAATTTGAGACGCTGTCCCTCCGCACAGGAAACCGTGCCCGCAGTTCCAAGTGCATTCCGAAGGTCGGAGGACCGCCCAGAGGCCGCGATTTCCCGGCTCCACCCTGACAGAGGGGCAAACGTTTCCCCGAAAAGAGGGCCACACGGACACACCTGGTATTCTTTGAGACGCTGTCCCTCGCGCAGGCCTCCATTTCCGCCCATTCCGAGCTCGTTCCGACGGTCGGAGGCACGCCCGGAGGCCGCGATTTCCCAGCCCCACCCTGACAGTGGGGCTAAAGTTGCCCCGAAAACAAGGGGAAGCGCGCGCACCTAGTCCTCTTGGAGAAACTGCCCTCCGCCCAGGCCTCAGTTTCCGCTTGTTCAGAGCGTGTTCTGGCGGTCGGACGTGCGCCTGGAGTCCGAGATTTCCTGGCCCCACTCTGACAGAGGGGCAACAGTTGCCCCGAAAAGAGAGTGATGCGGACACACCTAGTCCTCTTTGAGATGCTGTCCCTCTGCGCAGGCCTCCGTTTCCGCTCATTCTGAGAGAGTTCCGACGGTCGGAGGCCCGCCCGGAGGCCCTGATTTCCTGGCCCCACGCTGACAGAGGGGCAACAGTTGGCCAGAAAAAAGGGGGACACGTGCTCCTATTCCTCTTGTAGACGCTCTTCCTCCGCGCATGCCTCCGTTTCCACCCGTTCCGAGAAGGTTCCGAAGGTAGGAGGCCCGCCCGGAGGCCCAGATTTCCAGGCCACACTCTGACAGGGGGGCAAAAGTTGCCCTGGAAGGAGGGTGAGGCGCGTCCACCTAGTCCTCTTGGAGACGCTGTCCCTCCACGCAGGGCTCCGCATTCACCCATTCCGAGCGCGTTCCGATGGTCGGAGTACCGCCTGGAGGCTGCGATTTCCCGGTCCCACACTGACAGAGGGCCAAAAGATGCCCCAAAAAGAGGGCGACGCGGACACCCCTAGTCCCCTTTGAGACGCTGTCCCTCCACGCAGGATTCCGTTTCCACCTGTTCCGGGCGCGTTCCGACGGTCGGAGGCCTGCCCAGAGGCCTCGATATCCTGGCTCCACCCTGACAGAGGGGCAAAAGGTGCTCCGAAGAGAGGGCCACGCGGACACACCCAGTCCTCTTTGAGACGCTGTCCCTCGCAAAGGCCTCCATTTCTGCTTGTTCCGAATGCATTCCGACGGTCGGAGTCCTGCCTGGAGGCCGCAACTTCCCGGCCCCACCCTGACAGACGGGCAAGACTTGCCCCGAAAAGGGGCCGACGCGGGAACACCCAGTCCTCTTTGAGACGCTGTCCCTCATGCAGGCCTCTGTTTCTGCCCTTGCCGAGCACGTTCCGACAAGCGGAGGCCAGCCCCGAGTCCGCAATTTCCCGGCCCCACCCAGACAGAGAGGCAAAAGTTGCCCGGAAAACAGGGCAATTCGAGCGCGCCTTGTCCACTTTGGACTCTGTCCTTCCACGCAGGCCTCCAATTCTGCCCATTCCGAACGCGTTCCCACGGTCGGAGTCCCGCCCGGAGGCCGCGATTTCCGGCCCCACCCTGACAGAGGGGCAAAAGTTGCCCCGGAAACAGGGCGATGCGGACACACCAAGTCCTCTTTGAGACGCTGTCCCGCCGCGCAGGCCTCCGTTTCTGCCAATTCCGAGTGTATTCTGACGATTGGAGTCCCGCCGGTGGCCACGATTTCCTTGCCCCACCCTGACAGAGGAGCAAAAGTTGCCCCTTAAAGAGGGTGACACAGAGACACCTAGTCCTCTTTGAGATGCTGTGCCTCCGCGCAGGAATCCATTTCCGTCCATTCCGTGACCGTTCCGACGGTCGGAGGCCAGCCCTGAAGCCGTGATTTCCTGGCCCCATCCTGACAGAGGACCACATGTTGCCCTGAAATGAGGGTCACGCGGACACACATAGTCCTTTTTGAGACGCTGTCCCTCGCACAGGCCTCCGTTTCCGCCCGTTCCGAGCACGTTCTGACGGTCGGAGGCGCACCCGGAGGCCGCAATTTCCCGGCTCCACCCTGACAGAGGCCCAAAACTTTCCCCAAAAAGAGGGTGACCCGGACACATCTAGTCCCCTTGGAGACGCTGCCCCTCCGCGCAGGCCTCCGTTTCTGCCCGTTCCGAGCACGTTCCGATGGTCTGAGGTCCGGCCGGAGGCCGCGATTTCCCGGCCCCACCCTGACAGTGGCCCAAAACTTTCCAAAAAAGAGGGTGACCTGGACACACCTAGTTCCCTTTGAGACGCTGTCCCTCCACGCAAGCCTCTGTTTCTGCCAATACCGAGCTTGTTACGACGATCGGAGGCCCGCCCGAAGGCCAGAATTTCCGGGCCCGACCCTAACAGAGCGGCAAAACATGCCTGGAAAACAGGGCGAAGCGCGCACACCGAGTCCTCTTTGAGAAGCTGTCCTTCGCGCAGGCCTCCGTTTCCTCCCATTCTGAGCGCGTTCCGACGGTCGGAGGCCCGCCCGGATGCCGCGATTTCCCGGCCCCACCCTGACAGAGGTGCAAAAGTTGCCCCGAAAAGAGGGCCACGCGGGCACACCTAGTCCTCTTTGAGACACTGTCCTTCGCGGAGGCCTCCGATTCTGCCCATTCCGAGCACGTTCCGACGGTCGGAGGCCTGCCCAGAGGCCGCGATTTCCCGGCCCCACCCTGACAGAGGCCCAACAGTTTCCCCAAAAAGAGGGTGATGTGGACACACCTAGTCCCCTTTGAGACGCTGTCCCTCCACGCAGGCCTCCCTTTCCGCCCGTTCCGAGCACGTTCCGATCGTCGGAGTCCCGCTGGGAGGCCACGATTTCCCGGCCCCACCCTGAGAGAGGCCCAAAAGTTTCCCCAAAAACAGGGTGATGAGGACACACCTTGTCCCCTTTGAAACGCTGTCCCTCCGCGCAGGCCTCCGTTTCCGCCGATTCCGAGAGCGTTCTGACGGTCGGAGGCCCATCCGGAGGCTGCGATTTCCCGGCCCCACCCTGACAGATTGGCAAAAGTTGCCCCGAACAGAGGGTGACGCGGGCACACCGAGTCCCCTTTGAGACGCTGTCCCTCCGCGCAGGAATCTGTTTCCACCCGTTCCGAGTGCGTTCCGACGGTCGGATGCCTGCCCAGAGGCAGCGATTTCCCGGCTCCACCCTGGCAGAGGGGCAAAACTTGCCCCGAAAAGAGGTCCACGTGGACACACCTAGTCCTCTTTGAGACGTTGTCCCTCGCGCAGGCCTCCGCTGCCACCCGTTCCGAGTGCGTTCCGACTGTCGGAGGCCCGTCCGGAGGCCGAGATTTCCCGGCCTCAGGCTGACAGAGGGCAAAAAGTTGCCTCGAAAAGAGGGTGACGCGGACAAGCCTTGTCCCCTTTGAGACACTGTCCCTTGCGCAGGCCTCCATTTCTGCCCGTTCCGAGCACGTTCCGACGGTCGGATTCCACCCAGATGCCGCGATTTCCAGACCCCACCCTGACAGAGGGCCAAAAGTTGCCCCGAAAAGAGGGTGACGCGGACACACCTATTCCTCTTTGAGACGCTGTCCCTCAGCCAGGCCTCCGTTTCCGCCCGTTCCGACCACGTTCCGACGGTCGGAGGCCCGCGGGGAGGCAGCAATTTCCCAGCCCCACCCTGACAGTGGGGCCAAAGTTGCCCCAAAAAGTGGGTGACACGGACACACCTAGTCCCCTTTGAGACTCTGACCCTCCGCGCAGGAAACCGTTTCCACCCGTTCCGAGTGCGTTCCGACGGTCGGATGCCCGCCCAGAGGCCGCGATTTCCCGGCCCCACCCTGACAGATTGGCAAAAGTTGCCCCGAAAAGAGGGCAACGCGCGAGCCCCTAGTTTTGTTTGAGAAGCTGTCCCTCCACGTAGGCCTCCCTTTCTGCCTGTATCGCGCACGTTCCAAAAGTCGGAGGCCCCCCCCGACAGCCGGGATTTCCCGGCCCCACCCTGACAGATTGGCAAAGGTTGCCCTGAAATGAGGGCGACCCGGGCACACCTAGCCCTCTTTGAGACGCTGTCCCTCACGCAGGCCTCCTTTTCCGCCCGTTCCGAGCACGTTCTGACGGTCGGATTCCACCCGGATGCCGCGATTTCCAGACCCCACCCTGACAGTGGGGCCAAAGTTGCTCTGAAAAGTGGGTGACGCAGACACACCTAGTCCACTTTGAGACGCTGTCCCTCGCCCAGGCCTCCGCTTCCGCCCGTTCCGAGTGCTTTCCGATGGTCGGAGGACCGCCTGGAGGCCGCGATTTTCCGGTTCCACCCTGACAGAGGGGGAAAAGTTGCCCCGAAAAGAGGGTGACTCGGACACACCTAGTCCCCTTTGAGACGCTGTCCCTCGGCGAAGGAATCCGTGTCCGCCGTTCCGCGTGCGTTCTGACGGTCAGAGTCCCGCCCAGAGGCCGCGATTTCCCGGCTCCACCCTGACAGAGGGGCAAAACATTCCCCAAAAAGAGGGTGACTCGGACACACCTAGTCCCCTTTGAGACGCTGTCCCTCCGCTCAGAAATCCGTGTCTGCCGTTCCGAGTGCGTTCCGACGGTCGGAGGCCCGCCCAGGGGCCGCGATTTCCCGGCTCCTCCCTGACAGAGGGGCAAAAGTTGCCCCGAAAAGAGGACCACACGGACACACCTAGTATTCTTTGAGACGATGTCCCACGCGCAGGGCTCCATTTCTGCCCGTTCCGAGCACGTTCCGACTGTCAGGGGCCCGCCCGGAGGCCGCGAATTCCCGGCCCCACTCAGACAGAGGGGCAAAAGTTGCTCCGAAAATAGGGTGACGCGGACACACCTAGTCCTCCTGGAGACGCTGTCCCTCAGCGCATGTCTCCATTTCCACCCATTCCAAGAGCGTTCCGACGGTCGGAGGCCTGCCCGGAGGCCACGATTTGCCGGCTCCACCCTGACAGAGGGCCAGCAGTTGCCCCGAAAATAGGGTGACTCGGACACACCTAGTCCCCTTTTAGACGCTGTCCCTCCGCGCAGGAATCCATGCCCGCTGTTCCGAATGCGTTCTGACGCCGGAGGCCCCCCCAGAGGCCGCGATTTCCCGGCTGAAACCTGACAGAGGGCCAAAAGTTGCCCCGAAAAGAGGGGGATGTGTGCGCACCTAGTCCCCTTGGAGAGGCTGTTCCTTTGCGGGGGCCTCCGTTTCCGCTTGTTCTGAGCGCGTTCCGACGGTGGGAGGCCCTCACGGAGCCTGCGATTTCCCGGCCCCACTCTGACAGAGGGGCAAAAGTTGCTCCGAAAAAAGGGCCAAGCGGACACACATAGTCCTTTTTGAGACGCTGTCCCCCCGCGCAGGCTTCCGTTTCTGCCAATACCGAGCGCGCTACGATGGTCGGAGGCCAGCCCGGAGGCCGCGATTCCCCAGCCCCACCCTGACAGAGGCCCAAAAGTTGCCCCGAAAACAAGGGGAAGCGCGCGCACCTAGTCCTCTTGGAGAAACTGCCCTACGCGCAGGTCTCCGTTTCCGCTTGTTCAGAGCGCATTCCGACGGTCGGACGTACACCCGGAGGCCGTGATTTACCGGCCCCACTCTGACAGAGGGGCAACAGTTGCCCCGAAAAGAGAGTGGCGCGGAAACACCTAGTCCTCTTTGAGATGCTGTCCCTCCGCGCAGGCCTCCGTTTCCGCCCATTCCGAG
>NW_025335685.1:70813-73374 GCF_004798865.1 Varanus komodoensis
CAGAGAGGCAAAAGTTGCCCGGAAAACAGGGCGAAGCGAGCGCACCTAGTCCCTTTGAGAAGCTGTCCTTCGCGCAGGCCTCCGTTTCCGCCCGTTACGAGCGCGTTCCGACGGTCGGAGGCCCGCCCGGAGGCCGCGATTTCCCGGCCCCACCCTGACAGAGGGGCAAAAGTTGCCCCGAAAAGAGGGTGACGGGAAAAACACCTAGTCCTCTTGGAGACGCTGACCCTCTGCGGGGGACTCCGTTTCCGCTTGTTCTGAGCGCCTTAAGACGGTCAGAGTTCCGCCCGGAGTCCACGATTTCCCGGCCCCACCCTGACAGAGGGCCAAAAGTTGCCCCATAAAGAGGGTGACGCGGATACACCAAGTCCTCTTTGAGACGCTGTCCATCCGCGCAGGCCTGTGTTTCTGCCCGTTCCGAGCACGTACCGATGGTCGGCGGACCGCCCGGAGGTCGCGATTTCCCAGCCCACCCTGACAGAGGGCCAAAAGTTGCCCCAAAAAGAGGGGGATGTGCACGCACCTAGTCCCCTTGGAGACGCTGTCCCTTTGCGGGGGCCTCTGTTTCCACTTGTTCTGAGAGCGTTCCGTCGGTCGGAGGCCCTCCCGGAGGCTGCGATTTCCCGGCCCCACCCAGACAGAGAGGCAAAAGTTGCCCGGAAAACAGGGCAAATCGAGTGCACCTAGTCCTCTGTGAGAAGCTGTCCTTCGCGCAGGCCTCCGTTTCCGCCCGTTACAAGCGCGTTCCGATGGTCTGAGGCCCGCCCGGAGGCCGCGAACTCCCGGCCCCACTCTGACAGTGGGGCAAAAGTTGCCCCCTAAAGAAGGAGAAGCAGATACACCTAGTCCTCTTTGAGACGCTGTCCCTCGACCAGGCCTCCGCTTCCGCCCGTTCTGAGCGCGTTCCGACGGTTGGAGGCCCGCCCGGAGGCCGAGATTTCCCGGCCCCACCCTGACAGAGGGGCAAAAGTTGCCCCAAAAAGAGGACGACGCGGAAAACCTAGTCTTTTTTGAGACGCTGTCGTCATGCAGGCCTCCGTTTCCGCCCGTTCCGAGTGCATTCCGACGGTCGGAGGCACTTCCGGAGGCCGCGATTTCCTGGCCCCACCCTGACAGTGGGACTAAAGTTGCCCGGAAAACAAGGCGAAGCGCGCGCACATAGTCCTCTTGGAGAAACTGCCCTCCGCGCAGACCTCCGTTTCCGCTTCTTCAGAGCGCGTTCCGATGGTCGGACGTACGCCCAGAAACCGTGATTTACCGGCCCCACTCTGACAGAGGGGCAACAGTTGCCCCGAAAAGAGGGTGACACGGAAACATCTAGTCCTCTTTGAGATGCTGTCCCTCCGCGCAGGCCTCCGTTTCCGCCCTTTCCGAAAGAGTTCCGACGATCGGAGGCGCGCCCGGAGGCCCTGATTTCCCGGCCCCAGTCTGACAAAGGGGCAAAGGTTGCCCCTAAAAGAGGACGAGTGGCGCGCCCCTAGTCCTCTCTGAGACGCCCTCCATCGCTCAGGCCTCCATTTCAGCCAGTTCCGTACACGTTCCAATGGTCGGAGTCCCCCCCGGAGGCCGGGATTTCCCGGCCCCATGCTGACAGAGGGGAAAAAGGTGCCCCGAAAAGAGGGTGACGCGGACACACCCATTCCCCTTTGAGACGCAGTCCATCCGCACAGGCCTCCGTTTCTACCCATTGCGAGCATGTTTCGATGGTCGGAGGTCCGCCCGGATGCCGCGATTTCCCGGCCCCACCCTGACAGAGGTCCAAAATTTGCCCCGAAAAGAGGGTCACGCGGACGTACATAGTCCTCTTGGAGACGCTGTCCCTCGCGCAGGCCTCCGTTTCCGCCCATTGCGAGCATGTTTCGATGGTCGGAAGCTTGCCCGGACGCCGTGATTTCCCGGCTCCACCTTGACAGAGGTCCAAAAGTTTCCCCAAAAACAGGGTGACGCGGACACACCTAGTCCTCTTTGAAATGCTGTCCCTCCGCGCAGGCCTCTGTTTCCGCCCATTCTGAGCACGTTCCGACAGTTGGAGGCCCGCCTGGGGGCCACGATTTCCCAGCCCCACTCTGACAGAGGGGCAAAAGTTGCTCCGAAAAGAGGGCCACGCGGACACACATAGTCCTCATTGAGACGCTGTCCCTCCGAGCAGGCTTCCGTTTCTGCCTGTTCCCAGCCCATTCCGACGTTCAGAGACTGGCACGGAGGACGCGACTTCCCGTCCCCACCCTGACAGAGGGGCAAAAGTTGCCCCGAAAAGAGGGCCACATGGACACACTTAGTCCCCTTTGAGACGCTGTCCCTCCACGCAGGCCTCTGTTTCTGCCCGTTCAGGGCACGTTCCGATGGTCGGAGGCCAGCCCGGAGGCCGCGATTTCCCGGCGCCACCCAGACAGCGGCCCAAAAGTTTCCCCAAAAACAGTGTGACGAGGACACACCTATTCCTTTTTGAGACTCTGTCCCTCCTCGTAGGCCTCCATTTCCGCCCTTTCCGAGCGCGTTCCAACGGTCGGAGGCCCGCCCGGTGGCCGCGATTTCCCAGCCACCGCCTGACAGAGGGGCAA
>NW_025335685.1:73474-74328 GCF_004798865.1 Varanus komodoensis
GCCACCGCCTGACAGAGGGGCAAAAGTTGCCCCGAAAAGGGGCCATGCACGCACACTTACTCCTCTTTGAGACACTTTCCCTCCACGCAGGCCTCCGTTTCTGCCTGTTCTGAGTCCGTTCCGACGGTCGGAGAACCTCCCGGATGCCGCGATTTCCCGGCCCCACTCTGACAGAGGGGCAAAAGTTGCTCCGAAAAGAGGGCCACGAGGACACACATAGTCCTCTTTCAGACGCTGTCCCTCAGAGCAGGCTTCCGTTTCAGCCCATACCGAGCGCGTTACGACGTTCGGAGGTCCGCCCAAAGGCCAGGATTTCCCGGCCCGACCCTGACAGAGGGGCAAAAATTGACCCGAAAAAGGACCACGCGGAAACACCTAGTCCTCTTGGAGACGCTGTCCCTCAGCGCAGGCCTCCATTTCCGCCCATTCCGATCACGTTCCACGTTCGGATTCCGGCCCAGAGGCGGCAATTTCCCGGCCCCACCCTGACAGAGAGGCAAAATTTGCCCGGATAACAGGGCGACACGAGCCCCTGGTCCTCTTTGAGGCGCAGTCCTTCCGCGCAGGCCTCTGTTTCCGCCCATTCTGAGCGCATTCCGATTGTAGGAGTACCGCCCAGGGGCTGCGATTTCCCTGCACCACCCTGACAGATGGGCAAGGCTTGCCCCGAAAACAGGGCGACGCGTACAAGCCTAGTCCTCTTTCAGATGCTGTCCTTCCACTCATGCTTCCGTTTCCGCCAGTTCGGAGCGCGTTACGACGGTCAGAGACTGGCACGGAGGACGTGACTTCCCGTCCCCACCCTGACAGAGGGGCAAAAGTTGCCCCAAAAAGAGGGCCACGTGGACACACCT
>NW_025335685.1:74428-79954 GCF_004798865.1 Varanus komodoensis
AGCCTTGCCCATCTGTCAGGGTGGTGCAGGGAAATCGCAGCCCCTGACAGATGGGCAAGGCTTGCCCCGAAAACAGGGCGACGCGTACAAGCCTAGTCCTCTTTCAGATGCTGTCCTTCCACTCATGCTTCCGTTTCCGCCAGTTCGGAGCGCGTTACGACGGTCAGAGACTGGCACGGAGGACGTGACTTCCCGTCCCCACCCTGACAGAGGGGCAAAAGTTGCCCCAAAAAGAGGGCCACGTGGACACACCTAGTCTTATTTCAGATGCTGTCCCTCCACGCAGGACTCTGTTTCAGTCATTTCCGAGCTCGTTCCACGTTTGGATGCCTGCCCAGAGGCCGCGATTTCCCGGCCCCACCCTGACAGAGGGGAAAAAGTTGCCCCGAAAAGAGGGTGATGCAGACACACATAGTCCTCTGTGAGACGCTGTCCCTCAGCGCAGACCTCCGTTTCAGCCCATTCCGAGAGCGTTCTGACGGTCGGAGGCCCATCCGGAGGCCGTGATTTCCCGGCCCCACCCTGACAGATTGGCAAAAGTTGCCCCGAAATGAGGGCGACGCGGACACACCAAGTCCTCTTTGAAATGCTGTCCCTCCGCGCAGGCCTCCATTTCTGCCCATTCTGAGCGCGTTCCAATGGTCTGAGGCCCGCCCGGTGGCTGTGATTTCCCGGCCCCAGCTTGACAGAGGGGCAAAAGTTGCCCCAAAAAGGAGCCATGAACGCGCACTTACTCCTCATTGAGACGCTGTCCCTCCACGCAGTCCTCCGTTTCTGCCTGTTTTCAGTGCATTCCGACAGTCGGAGGCCCTCCCGGAGGCCGCGATTTCCCGGCCCCACTCTGACAGAGGGGCTTAAGTTGCTCCGAAAAGAGGGCCATGCGGTCACACATATTCCTCTTTGAGACGCTGTCCCTCCGCGCAGGCTTCCGTTTCTACCCATACCGAGTGCATTCCGACGGTCAGAGGCCTGCCTGAACGCCAGAATTTCCCAGCCCGACCCTGATATAGAGGCAAAAGATGCCCCGAAAACAGGGCGAAGCGCGCGGACCTAGTCCTCTTTGAGAAGCTTTCCTTCACCCAGGCCTCCGTTTCCGCACGTTACGAGCGCGTTACGACGGTCGGAGGCCGGCCCGGAGGCCGCGATTTCCCGGCCCCACCCTGACAGGGCCCAAAAGTTGCCCCAAAAAGAGGGCCGCGCAGACACACCTTGTCCTCTTTGAGACACTGTCCTTCCACGCAGGCCTCCGTTTATGCCCGTTCCGAACACGTTCCTACGGTCTGAGGCCCGCCCGGAGGCCAAGACTTCCCGGCTCGACCCTGACAGAGGGGCAAAAGTTGCCCGCAAAACATGGAGATGCATTCACCTAGTCACCTTTGAGACGCTGTCCCTCCACGCAGGAATCTGTGCCCGCCGTTCCAAGTGCGTTGCGAAGGTCGGAAGACTGCCCAGAGGCCGCGATATCCCGGCTCCACCCTGACAGAGGCCCAAAAGTTGCCCCGAAAAGAGGGCCGCGCAGACACACCTTGTCCTCTTTGAGACGCTGTCCTTCCACGCAGGCCTCCGTTTATGCCCGTTCCGAACACGTTCCTACGGTCTGAGGCCCGCCCGGAGGCCGCGACTTCCCGGCTCGACCCTGACAGAGGGGCAAAAGTTGCCCCGAAAAAGGGCCACACGGACACACCTAGTATTCTTTGAGACGCTGTCCCTCGCACAGGCCTCCATTTCTGCCCGTTCCGAGCACGTTCCGACTGTCAGAGGTCCGCCCGCAGGCCACGATTTCCCGACCCCACACTGACAGTGGGGCCAAAGTTGCCCTGAAACAGGGGGATGCGCGCGCACCTAGGCCTCTTGGAGAGGCAGTGCCTCCGCGCAGGCCTTGTTTCCACCCGTTCCGAGGGTGTTCCGAAAGTCGGAGGCCTGCCCGGAGGCCGCGATATCCCGCCCTCACCCTGACAGAGGGCCAAAAGTTGCCCCAAAAAGAGGGTGACGCTGTCACACCTATTCCTCTTTGAGACGCTGTCCCTCGCGCAGGCCTCCGTTTCCACCCATTCGGAGCACGTTCCGACGGTCGGAGGCCCGCCCGGACGCCACGATTTCCCGACCCCACACTGACAGTGGGGCCAAAGTTGCCCTGAAAACAAGGGGATGCGCGCGCACCTAGTCTTCTTGGATACGCTGTCCCTCCGTGCAGGCCTCCGTTTTCTCTTGTTCTGAGCGCGTTCTGACAGTCGGACTTCCGCCCGGAGGCCACAATTTCCCGACCCCACTCTGACAGAGGGGCAAAAGTTGCCCCGAAAAGAGGGTGACGCAGACACACCTAGTCCTCTTGGAGACGCAGTCCCCCCATGCATGTCTCCGTTTCCACCCATTCCGTGCGCGTTCCGACGGTCGAAGGCCCGCCCAGAGGCCGCGATTTCTCGGCCCCACCCTGACAGAATGCCAAAGGTAGCCCCGAATAGAGGGTGACGTGTACACACCTAGCCCCCTTTGAGACGCTGTCCCTCACGCATGACTCCGTTTCCGCCCATTCTGACTGCATTCCGACGGTAAGAGGCCCGCCCGGAGGCCGCGATTTTCCGGCCCCACCCTGACAGAGGCCCAAAAGTTTCCCCAAAAAGAGGGTGACGTGGACACACTTAGTCCCCTTTCAGACGCTGTCCCTCTGCGCAGGCCTCCGTTTCCGCCCGTTCCGAGCACGTTCCGACGGTCAGAGGCCCGCCCGGAGGCCGCGATTTTCAGGCCCCACCCTGGCAGAGGCCAAAATGTTTCCCCAAAAAGAGGGTGATGAGGACACACTTAGTCCCCTTTGAGACTCTGTCCCTCGCGCAGGCCTCCGTTTCTGCCCGTTCTGACTGCGTTCCGATGGTAAGAGGCCCGCCCGGAGGCCGCGATTTTCCGGCCCCACCCTGACAGAGGCCCAAAAGTTTCCCCAAAAAGAGGGTGACGTGGACACACTTAGTCCCCTTTGAGACGTTGTCCCTTGAGCAGGCCTCCGCTTCTGCCCGTCCGAATGCGATCCGACGGTCGGAGGCCCGCCCGGAGGCCTCGATTTCCAAATCCCACTCTGACAGAGGGGAAAAAGGTGCCCCGAAAAGAGGGTGACGCGGACACACCCATTCCCCTTTGAGACGCAGTCCATCCGTGCAGGCCTCCGTTTCTGCCCATTGCGAGCATGTTTCGATGGTCGGAGGTCCGGCCGGATGCCGCGATTTCCCGGCCCCACCCTGACAGAGGTCCAAAATTTGCCCCGAAAAAAGGGTCACGCGGACGTACATAGTCCTCTTGGAGATGCTGTCCTTCCACGCAGGCCTCCGTTTATGCCCGTTCCGAACACGTTCCTACAGTCTGAGGCCCGCCCGGAGGCCGCGACTTCCCGGCTCGACCCTGACAGAGGGGCAAAAGTTGCCCCGAAAAAGGGCCACACGGACACACCTAGTATTCTTTGAGACGCTGTCCCTCGCACAGGCCTCCATTTCTGCCCGTTCCGAGCACGTTCCGACTGTCAGAGGTCCGCCCGCAGGCCACGATTGCCCGACCCCACACTGACAGTGGGGCCAAAGTTGCCCTGAAACAGGGGGATGCGCGCGCACCTAGGCCTCTTGGAGAGGTAGTGCCTCCGCGCAGGCCTCATTTCCACCCGTTCCGAGGGCGTTCCGAAAGTCGGAGGCCTGCCCAGAGGCCGCGATTTCCCGCCCTCACCCTGACAGAGGGCCAAAGTTGCCCCAAAAAGAGGGTGACGCTGTCACACCTATTCCTCTTTGAGACGCTGTCCCTCGCGCAGGCCTCCGTTTCCACCCATTCGGAGCGCGTTCCGACGGTCGGAGGCCTGCCCGCAGGCCACGATTTCCCGACCCCACACTGACAGTGGGGCCAAAGTTGCCCTGAAAACAGGGGGATGCGCGTGCACCTAGTCTTCTTGGATACGCTGTCCCTCCGTGCAGGCCTCCGTTTTCTTTTGTTCTGAGCGCGTTCTGACAGTCGGACTTCCGCCCGGAGGCCACAATTTCCTGACCCCACTCTGACAGAGGGGCAAAAGTTGCCCCGAAAAGAGGGTGACGCAGACACACCTAGTCCTCTTGGAGATGCAGTCCCCCCACGCATGTCTCCGTTTCCACCCATTCCGAGCACGTTCCGACGGTTGGAGGCCCGCCCGGAGGCCACGATTTGCCGGCTCCACCCTGACAGAGGCCCAAAAGTTTCCCCAATAAGCGGGTGACGCGGACACACCTAGTCCCTTTTGAGAAGCTGTCCCTCCAGGCGGAAATCCGTTTCCGCCAATTCCGCGCGAGTTACGACGGTCAGAGACCCGCCCGAAGGCCAGAATTTCCCGGACCCACCCTGACAGAGGGGCAAAAGTTGCCCCGAAAAGAGGGCCACGCGGACACACCTAGTCCTCTTTGAGACGCTGTCCCTCAGCGCAGGCCTCCATTTCTGCCCATTCCGATCAAGTTCCACGTTTGGATGCAGGCCCGGAGGCGGCAATTTCCCGGCCCCACCCTGACAGAGAGGCAAAAGTTGCCCGGATAACAGGGCAACGCGAGCACCTGGTCCTCTTTGAGGCGCAGTCCTTCTGCGCAGGCCTCCGTTTCCGCCCGTTCCGAGCACGTTCCGACAGTTGGAGGACCGCCCGGAGGCAGCGATTTCCCGGCCCCACCATGACAGAGGCCCAAACGTTTCTCTGAAAAGAGGGTGACGCGGACACACCTAGTCCACTTTGAGACGCTGTCCCTCCGCTCAGGCCTCCACTTCCGCCCATTCGCAGTGCGTTCGGACGGTCGGAGGCCCACCAGAGGCCACGATTGCCCGGCCCCAACCTGACAGAGGCCCAAAAGTTTCCCCAATTAGAGGGTGACGCGGACACACATAGTCCCTTTTGAGACGCTGTCCCTCCGCGCGGAAATCCGTTTCCGCCCATTCCGTGCGAGTTACGACGGTCAGAGACCGGCCCGAAGGCCAGGATTTCCCAGCCCCACCCTGACAGAGGGGCAAAAGTTGCCCCGAAAAGAGGGCCACGTGGACACACCCAGTCCTCTTTGAGACGCTGTCCCTCAGCGCAGGCCTCCATTTCCGCCCATTCCGATCACGTTCCACGTTCGGATTCCGGCCCGGAGGCGGCAATTTCCCGGCCCCACCCTGACAGAGCGGCAAAAGTTGCCCGGATAACAGCGCGACCCGAGCACCTGGTCCTCTTTGAGGCGCAGTCCTTCTGTGCAAGCTTCTGTTAACGCCCATTCCGAGCGTATTCCGATGGTCGGAGTACCGTCCAGGGGCTGCGATTTCCCTGCACCACCCTGAGAGATGGGCAAGGCTTGCCCCGAAAACAGGGCGACACGGAGAAGCCTCGTCCTCTTTCAGATGCTGTCCTTCCACTCATGCTTCCGTTTCTGCCTGTTCCGAGCGCGTTAAAACGGTCAGAGACCGGCACGGGGGACACAACTTCCCGTCCCCACCCTGACAGAGGGGCAAAAGTTGCCCTGAAAAGAGGGCCACGTGGACACACCTAGTCTTCTTTCAGATGCTGTC
>NW_025335685.1:80054-87180 GCF_004798865.1 Varanus komodoensis
CAGAGAGGCAAAAGTTGCCCGGAAAACAGGGCGAAGCGAGCGCACCTTGTCCTCTTTGGACACTGTCTTTCCACGCAGGCCCCCGTTTCGGCCCATTCCAAACACGTTCCCACGGTCTGAGGTCCACCTGGAGGCCAGGATTTCCCGGCTCCACCCTGACAGTGGGGCAAAAGTTGCCCCGAAAAGAGGACCACACGGACACACCTGGTTCCCTTGGAGACGCAGTCCCTCGCGCAGGCCTCCGTTTCCTCCAATTCCGAGCGCGTTCCGACAGTCGAAGACCCGCCCGGAGGCTGCAATTTCCCGGCCCCACCCTGACAGATGGGCAAGACATGCCCGAAAAGAGGCCGACGCGGACACACCTAGTCATTTTTGCGATGCTGTCCCTCCGCGCAGGCCTCCGTTTCTGCCCGTACTGAGCACGTTCCGACAAATGGAGGACAGCCAAGAGGTCGCGATTTCCCGGGCCCACTCTGACAGAGGGGCAAAAGTTGCTCCGAAAAAAAGGCCACGCGGATACAAATAGTCCTCTTTGAGACGCTGTCCCTCCGCGCAGGCTTTCGTTCCTGCCAATACCAAGCGCGTTACGACGGTCAAAGGCCAGCCCGGAGGCCGCGAATTCCCAGACCCACCCTGACAGAGGCCCAAAAGTTGCCCCGAAAAGAGGGCCATGCGGACACACCTTCTCCTCTTTGAGACGCTGTCCTTCCATGCAGGCCTCCGTTTTTGCCCGTCCCGAACGCGTTCCCACGGCCTGAGGGCCGCCCGGAGGCCGGGATTTCCTGGCTCCACCCTGACAGTGGGGCAATAGTTGCCCCGAAAAGAGGGCCACGTGGACACACCTGGTTCCCTTGGAGACGCAGTCCCTCACGCAGGCCTCCGTTTCCGCCCATTCCGAGCGCGTTCCGACAGTCGGAGACCCACTCGGAGGCAGCGACTTCCCGGTTCCACCCTGAGAGAGGGGCAAAAGTTGTGCGGAAAACAGGGAGATGCACGCACCTAGTCTCTTTTGAGATGCTGTCCCTCCATGCAGGAATCTGTGCCCGCAGTTCCGAGTGCGTTCCGATGGTCGGAGGCCCGCCCGGAGGACACGATTTCCCGGCCCCCACCCTGACAAAGGGGCAAAAGTTGCACCTAAAAGACGGTCATACGGACACAGCTAGTTCTCTTGGAGACGATGACCCTCGCGCAGGCCTCCGTTTCTACCCTTTCTGAGTGCGTTCCGACGGTCGGAGGCCCTCCCGGAGGCCGCGATTTCCCGGCCCCACTCTGACAGAGGGGCAAAAGTTGCTCCGAAAAGAGGGCCACGCGGACACACATAGTCCTCTTTGAGACGCTGTCCCTCCGAGCAGGCTTCCGTTTCTGCCCATACCGAGCACGTTACGACGTTCGGAGGTCCGCCCAAAGGCCAGGATTTCCCGGCACGACCCGGACAGAGGGGCAAAAGTTGAATCAGCGGCCTGAGCGGAAGGACAGCGTCTCCAAGGGAACCAGGTTTGTCTGTGTGAACCTCTTTTCGGGGCAACTTTTGCCTCTATGTCAGGGTGGAGCCGGGAAATCCCGGCCTCCGAGCGGGCCTCAAACCATGGGAACGCATTTGGAATCGGCAGAAACGGAGGGCTGCCCGGAGGGACAGCGCGTCAAAGTGTCCAGGTGCGCGCGTCGCCCTGTTTGCCGGGCAACTTTTGCCCTCTGTCAGGGTGGAGCCGGGAAATCGCGGCCTTTTCCGCCCATTCCGTGCGCGTTCCGACAGCCCGAGGAGGCCCGGAGACTGCGATTTCCCGGCCCCACCCTGACAGAGGTCCAAAAGTTGCCTGGAAAAGAGGGCCACGCAGACATACATAGTCCTCTTTGAGACACTGTCCCTCGCGCAGGCTTCCGTTTCCGCCCGTTCTGAGCACCTTTCGATGGTCGGAGGCCCTCCCGGGGGCCGCGATTTCCCGGCCCCACTCTGACAGAGGGGCAAAAGTTGCCCCGAAAAGAGGGCCACGCAGACACACATAGTCCCCTTTGACACGCTGTCGCTCCACGCAGGCCTCCGTTTCCACCCGTTCCGAGCGCATTCTGACGGTCGGGGGCCCGACCGGAAGCCGCGATTTCCCGGGTAACTTTGACAGAGGGGCAAAAGTTGCCCCGAATACAGGGCGACGCGGACAAACCTAGTCCTCTTTGAGACGTTGTCCCTTTGCGCAGGCCTCCGTTTCCGCCAATTCCGAGCGTATTCTGACGGTGGGAGTCCCACCGGCGGCTGCGATTTCCTGGCCCCACTCTGACAGATGAGCAAAAGTTGCCCCGAAAAGAGGGTGACCACGAGACACCTTGTCCTCTTTGAGACGCTGTGCCTCCACGCAGGCATCCATTTCAGCCCTTACCGAGCGCGTTCCGACAGTCGGAGGCCCGCCCAGAGGCCGCGATTTTCCGGCCCCACCCTGACAGAGGCCAAAACGTTTCCTCAAAAAGAGGGTGACGCGGACACACCTAATCCCCTTTGAGACGCTGTCCCTCCGTGCAGAAATCAGTTTCCGCACATTCCGTGCGCGTTCCGACGGTCGGAGGCCAGCCCAGAGGCCGCCATTTCCCGGCCCGATCCTGACAGAGAGGCAAAAGAGGCAAGGAAAACAGGGCGAACCGTACACACGGAGACCTCTTTGAGAAACTGTTCTTCGCGCAGGCCTCCGTTTCAGCCCGTTCCGGGCGCGTTCCGTCGGTCGGAGGCCGCCCGGATGCCACGATCTCCCGGCCCCACGCTGACAGTGGGGAAAACGTTGCCCCGAAAACAGGGTGACGCGCGTCCACCTAGTCCTCTTGGAGGCGCTGTCCCTCCGCTCGGGCCTCCGTTTACACCCATTCCGAGCGCGTTCCGACGGTTGGAGGCCCGCCCAGGGGCCGCGATTTCCCGGCCCCACCCTGACAGAGGCCCAAAAGTTTCCCCAAAAAGAGGGTGACGCGGAGACACCTAGTCCCCTTTGAGACGCTGTCCCTCCACGCAGGCCTCTGTTTCTGCCCGTTCCGAGCACGTTCCGATGGTCGGAGGTCTGCCCAGAGGCCGGGATTTCCTGGCCCCACCCTGACAGAGGCCCTAAAGTTTCCCCAATGAGAGGGTGACGCGGACACACCTAGTCCCTTTTGAGACGCTGTCCCTCCGCGCGGAAATCCGTTTCCGCCCATTCCGTGCACGTTCCCACGGCCTGAGGCCTGCCCGGAGGCCGGGATTTCCCGGTTCCACTGTGACAGTGGGGCAAAAGTTGCCCCGAAAAGAGGGTGACGCGGACACACCTAGTCCTCTTTGAGATGCTCCGCGCAGGCCTCCGTTTCCTCCCATTCCGAGAGCGTTCCGACATTCGGAGGTCCGCACGGAGGCCCTGATTTCCAGGCCCCAGTCAGACAGAGGGGAAAAAGTTGGCCTGAAAACAGGGGGACACACGCACCTAGTCCTCTTGCGGACGCTCTCCCTCCACGCAGGCCTCCGTTTCCACTTGTTCCAAGCGCGTTCCGACGGTCGGAGGACCGCCCGGAGGCCGCGATTTCCCGTCCTCACCCAGACAGAGGGCCAAAAGTTTCCCCGAAAAGAGGGTGACGCGGACACACCTGGTCCTATTTGAGACGCTATCCTTCCACGATGGCCTCCATTTGCACCCGTTCCGAGCACATTCCTAAGGTCGCAGTCCCGCTCGAAGGTCGTGATTTCCCGTCCCCACCCTGACAGAGGGGCAAAAGTTGCCCCAAAAAGAGGGTGACGCGGATACACCTAGTCCTCTTTGAGACGCTGTCACTCCGCGCAGGCCTCCGCTTCCGCCTGTTCCGAGCGTTTTCCAACGGTCGGAAGCCCACCCGGAGGCAGAGATTTCCCGGCACCACGCTGACAGTGGGGCTAAAGTTGTCCCGAAAACAGGGGGCAGCGTGGGCACCTAGTCCTCTTAGAGACGCTGTCCCTCAGCGCATGTCTCCGTTTCCACACATTCTGAGTGCGTTCCGACGGTCGGAGGACCACCCGGAGGCTGCGATTTCCCGGCTCCACGCTGACAGAGGGGCAAAAGTTGCCCCGAAAACAAGGGGAAGCGCGCGCACCTAATCCTCTTGGAGAAAATGCCCTCTGCGCAGGCCTCTGTTTCCGCTTGTTCTGAGCGCGTTCCGACGGTCGGACGTACGCCCGGAGGCCGTGATTTCCCGGCCCCACTCTGACAGAGGGGAAAAAGTTGCCCCGAAAAGAGGGTGACGCGGACACACCTAGTCCTCTTTGAGATGCTGTCCCTCCGCGCAGGCCTCCGTTTCCGCCCATTCCGAGAGCGTTTTGACGTTCGGTGGCCCGCACGGAGGCCCTGATTTCCCGGCCCCAGTCTGACGGAGGGCAAAGGTTGTCCCGAAAAGAGGGCGACGCGCGCGCACCTTGTCCTCTTTGAGACGCTGTCCCTCGCTCTGGCCTCCGTTTCAGCCCGTTCCGAGTGCGTTCTGACGGTCGGAGGCCTGCTCAGAGGACGCTATTTCCCGCCACCCCCATACAGATGGGCTAAAGTTGCCCCGAAAATTGGGCGACGCGGACTCACCTAGTCCTCTTCGAGACGCTGTCCCTCCTTGCAGGCCTCCGTTCCCGCCCATTCCGAGGGCGTTCCAACAGTCAGCGGCAAGCCCAGAGGCTGCGATTTCCCGGCCCCACCCTGAAGGAGGGGCAAAAGTTTCCCCGAACAGAGGGCGACAAGCGCAACTAGTCTTTTTGAGGCGCTGTCCCACGCGCAGGCCTCCGTTTCTGCCCGTTCCGAGCGCATTCCGACGATCAGAGACCCGCCCGGAGGCCGCGACTTCCGGTCCCCAACCTGACAGAGGGGCAAAAGGTGCCCCGAAAAGAGCGCCACGCGACACACCTAGTCCTCTTTGAGACGCAGTCCCTCCACGCAGGCCTCCGTTTCTGCCCATTCCGGGAGCGTTCCAACGGTCGGACTCCCGCCCAGAGTCCGCGATTTCCCGGCCCCACCCTGACAGAGGGGCAAAAGTTGCCCGAAAACAGAGCCACGTGCGCGCACCAATTCCTTTTGAGACGCTGTCTATCGCGCAGGCCTCCGTTTCTGCCCATTCCGAGCGCGTTCTGATGGTCGGAGTACCTCCCAGAAGCTGTGATTTCCCGGCCACACCCTCACAGATGGGCAAGACTTGCCCTGAAAAGAGGCCAACGCGGACACACCTAGACATCTTTGAGACGCTGCCCCTCCGCGTAGCCGTCCGTTTCTGCCCGTACCGACCGCGTTTCCACGGTCGGAGTCTTGCCCGAAGGCCGGGACTCCTGGCCCCACCCTGACAGAGGGCCAAAAGTTGCCCCGAAAACAGGGCGACACGGAAACACCAAGTCCTCTATGAGAAGCTGTCCCGCCGCGCAGGCCTCCGTTTCCGCATGTTCCGAGCGTGTTCCGACGGTCGGAGTCCTGCCGGCAGCCTTGATTTCCCGGCTCCACCCTGACAGAAAGACAAAAGTTGCCCCGAAAAGAGGGTGATGTGCGCCCACCCAGTCCACTTTGAGACACCTTCCCTTGCTCTGGCCTCAGTTTTCGCCCGTTCCGAGAATATTCTGACGGTCGGAGGACCACCCGGAGGCTGCGATTTCCCAGCTCCACCCAGACAGAGGGGCAAAAGTTGCCCCAAAAAGAGGGCCACACGGATACACCTAGTATTCTTTGAGACGCTGTCCCTCGCGCAGGCCTCCATTTCCGCCCTTTCCGAGCACGTTCCGACGGTCGGAGGCCCCCCCGGAGGCCGGGATTTCCTGGTTCCACTGTGACAGTGGGGCAAAAGTTGCCCCGAAAAGAGGGTGACACGGACACACCTAGTCCTCTTTGAGACGCTGTCCCTCCGCGCAGGCCTCTGTTTCTGCCCGTTCCGAGCACGTTCCGATGGTCGGAGGTCCGCCCGGAGGCCGGGATTTCCCAGCCCCACCCTGACAGAGGCCCAAAAGTTTCCCCAACAAGAGGGTGACGCGGACACACCTAGTCGCTTTTGAGACGCTGTCCCTCCGCGCGGAAATCCGTTTCCGCCCATTCCATGCGCGTTCCCACGGTCTGAGGCCTGCCCGGAGGCCCGGATTTCCCGGTTCCACCGTGACAGTGGGGCAAAAGTTGCCCCGAAAAGAGGGTGACACGGACACACCTAGTCCTCTTTGAGACGCTCCGCGCAGGCCTCCGTTTCCTCCCATTCCGAGAGCGTTCCGACGTTCGGAAGTCCGCACGGAGGCCCTGATTTCCCGGCCCCAGTCAGAAAGAGGGGAAAAAGTTGGCCCGAAAACAGGGGGACACAGGCACCTAGTCCTCTTGCGGACGCTCTCCCTCCACGCAGGCCTCCGTTTCCACCTGTTTCGAGCGCGTTCCGACGGTCGGAGGAACGCCCGGAGGCCGCGATTTCCCATCCTCACCCTGACAGAGGGCCAAAAGTTTCCCCGAAAAGAGGGTGACGCGGACACACCTAGTCCTTTTTGAGACACTATCCTTCTGCGATGGCCTCCATTTGCGCCGTTTCCGAGCGCATTCCTTAGGTTGCAGTCCCGCCCGGAGGTCGCGATTTCCCGTCCCCACCCTGACAGAGGGGCAAAAGTTGCCCCGAAAAGAGGGTGAGGCGGATAAACCAAGTCCTCTTTGAGACGCTATCACTCCGCTCAGGCCTCCGCTTCCGCCTGTTCTGAGCGTGTTCCAACGGACGGAAGCCCTCCCGGAGGCAGAGATTTCCCGGCACCACGCTGACAGTGGGGCTAAAGTTGTCCCGAAAACAGGGGGATGCGTGGGCACCTAGTCCTCTTAGAGACGCAGTCCCTCAGCGCATGTCTCCGTTTCCGCACATTCCGAGCGCGTTCCGACGGTCGGAGGACCACCCGGAGGCCGCGATTTCCAGGCTCCACCCTGACAGAGGGGCAAAAGTTGCCCCGAAAACAGGGCCACACAGACACACCTAGTATTCTTTGAACGCTGTCCCTCGCGCAGGCCTCCACTTCCGCCCGTTCCGAGCACGTTCCGACCATCGGAGGCCCTTCCACAGGCAGCGAATTTCCGGCCCCACCCTGACAGTGGGGCTAAAGTTGCCCCGAAAACAAGGGGAAGCACGCGCACCTATTCCTCTTGGAGAAAATGCCCTCTGCGCAGGCCTCTGTTTC
>NW_025335686.1:0-910 GCF_004798865.1 Varanus komodoensis
AGTGCTTCCCATTCCCGGCCAAATGCAACCATCATAATTGTCCCAGGACACCTAGTTTTTCTCACCCTAACCCTAGCGTGGTGAAAGACCCTCGCCTAATAGAGGCCGATTATTCCATTCCAAACAATGCGATTTTTTAAAAACCCTCCCAGGGTTGGATTTTTTGCACAGATCAACATTACTTCCCATTCCCGGCCTAATGCAACCATCAAAATTGTCCCAGGACACCTAGTTTTTCTAACCCTAACCCTAGCCTGGTGCAATTCCCTAACCCTAATATAGGGCGACTGTTCCATTCAAAATAATACGATTTTTTAAAAACCCTCCCAGACTTGCTTTTTTTTGCACAGCTCAAAATTTCTTCCCACTCCTGGCCCAATGCAACCATCAAAATTCTCCCTGGACACCTAGGTTTTCCAACCTTAACCCTAGCCTGTTGCAGTCGCATGTTGGAGGAGCTCCTGGATTGGGAATACAAAAACGGCTACTTTTGGTAGAAATTGTGAGACTGCTGAGCCCCAAAATGTTGGGGTAGTCAGAGAGAGCATGGGTGACCCAGAGGTGCAAGAGCGGCACCTGGGGAACCCCACTTTTGGACAGAAATCGGGTGCTGAGGAACCAGGCTTGCAGCTGCCTCTGCCACAAAGCAAGCCCAGCATGTCTGCTCCCAGCGAGTTGGAGCTTCGGCAAAGAACGTCTGCTTCCAGTCCTCGTGGGAAGAGAAATGATCAAAGCCAGGTCAGTGATTTTAGGCTCACCTCTGGGGAGTCCTTGGATGGTGGAATGAATCGGGGGTACCCCGTAGTTTCTCTTAAAAGACTCGGAGAAACGCCCCCCCCCCAGCTTGGATTCCGACAGGGGCTCTTTACCGGGCAAGCCCAGGCTTGTCCGCGCGGCTTCTCCTGCTGCT
>NW_025335686.1:1010-1612 GCF_004798865.1 Varanus komodoensis
AGTTTTCCGCTTTAAAACAAAGTGTACAGACAACCCAAAGTGGACAATACTGTGGGGTGGACAGTGGAGAATCTTTACCCCATGCCCAGAGAGAGGAATGTGCAAAGGAGAACCCCATAGAAGCAGAAAAAGGAGCTCCCCCCCGCAACGCCCTTTCCCAGCAACAAGGAAACGTGCTGCAGAAAATTTCGCAACAGCCTCAGGCCATGCCTTTTACTGTTTCAATGGGAATGGGGCAATGTTTACAAAGACCCCAGCAACGGGTTCTTGGTCCTAGAAAGGGGGACATAGGGGTGCACTCAGGGAACATGCTGCAAGAGAGAGGAGTCCCTGTCACAGACCAACAGCAGCGTGAGGCATTTAAAGCTGATGTTCAGAAGCAGCTGGATGCTCTGAAGGAGAGATGGCAGGCACTTGTATTGCACGAAGAGCAGGTGGAGATGCAAATTAGATGCAGCGAGACTGAAGAAGGGGTGCAAGAGCTTCAGGAAAAATTGAAACAGACAGAGCCTATCAGGGTAGCACTGGAGCATGAATATAAAATGTTGACAGCATTATTAGAAGGAAGAGGTTCTCTTTGCTGGGACAATTACTCCCATCCA
>NW_025335686.1:2089-2599 GCF_004798865.1 Varanus komodoensis
TTTTTTTGCACAGCTCAACCTTACTTCCCATTCCCGGACTAATGCAACCATAAAAATTGTCCCTGGACACCTAGGTTTTCTAACCCTAACCCTAGCCTGGTGAAAATCCCTAACCCTAATATAGGGCGATTGCTCCATTCATAATAGTGCGATTTTTTAAAAAGCCTCCCAGACTTGGTTTTTTTGCACAGCTCAACATTGCTTCCCATTCCTGGCCTAATGCAACCATAAAAATTGTTTCTGTGCACCTAGGTTTTCCAACCCTTACCCTAGCCTGGTGAAAATCCCTAACCCTAATATAGGGCGATTGTTCCATTCATAATAGTGCGATTGTTTAAAAAGCCTCCCAAACTTGGTTTTTTTGCTCAGCTCAACATGTCTTCCCATTCCCAGCCCAATGCAACGATCAAAATTGTCCCAGGACAGCTAGTTTTTCTAATCCTAACCCCAGCCTGGTGAAAATCCCTAACCCTAATATAGGGCGATTGTTCCATTCATAATAATGCAATT
>NW_025335686.1:2699-3219 GCF_004798865.1 Varanus komodoensis
ACCCTAGCCTGGTGAAAATCCCTAACCCTAATATAGGGCGATTGTTCCATTCATAATAGTGCGATTGTTTAAAAAGCCTCCCAAACTTGGTTTTTTTGCTCAGCTCAACATGTCTTCCCATTCCCAGCCCAATGCAACGATCAAAATTGTCCCAGGACAGCTAGTTTTTCTAATCCTAACCCCAGCCTGGTGAAAATCCCTAACCCTAATATAGGGCGATTGTTCCATTGAAAACAATGCCATTTTTTAAGGGCACTCCCAGAGTTGGTTTTTTTGCACAGCTCAACTTTCCTTCCCATTCCCGGCGTGATGCAACCATCGACATTGTCCCTGGACACCTAGTTTTTCTAAACCTAACCCTAGCCTTGTGGAAATCCCTAACCCTACTATAGGAAGATTGTTCCATTCAAAACAACGAGATTTTTTAAAAAGCTCCCCAAACCTGGTTTTTTTGCACAGCTCAACTTTCCTTCCCATTCCCGGCCTAGTGCAACCATCAAAATTGTCCCAGGACGCCTAG
>NW_025335686.1:3801-8605 GCF_004798865.1 Varanus komodoensis
CCCTTTTTTAAATAGCCTCCCAGACTTGGTTTTTTTGCACAGCTCAATAGTTCTTCCAATTCCCGGCCTTATGCAACCATCAAAATTGTACCTGGACACCTAGGTTTTCCAACCCGAACCCTAGCCTGGTGAAAATCCCTAACCCTACTATAGGGCAATTGTTCCATTCATAATAGTCCGATTTTTTAAAAAGCCTCCCAGACTTGGTTTTTTTGCACAGCTCAACATTGCTTCTCATTCCCGGCCTAATGCAACCATCAAAATTGTCCCTGGACACGTAGCTTTTCTAACCATAACCCTAGCCTGCTGCAAATCCCTACCCCTAATATAGGGCGATTGTTCCATTCAAAACAATGGGATTTTTTAAAAAGCTCCCCATACTTGGTTTTTTTGCTCAGCTAAACATTTCTTCCCATTCCTAGCCCAATGCAACCATCAAAATTGTCCCAGGACAGCTAGTTTTTCTAACCCTAACCCCAGCCTGGTGAAAATCCCTAACCCTAGTATAGGGCGATTGTTCCATTGAAAATTGTGCGATTTTTTGAAAAGTCTCCCAAAGTTCGTTTTTTTGCACATCTCAACATTGCTTCCCATTCCCGGCCTAATGCAGTCATCAAAATTGTCCCAGCACACCTAATTTTTCCAACCCTAACCCTAGCCTGGTGAAAATCCCTAACCCTAATATAGGGCGATTGTTCCTTTCAAACTAATGGGATTTTTTAAAAAGCCTCCCAGAGTTGGTATCTTTGCACAGCTCAACATTGCTTCCAATTCCCGGCCTAATGCAAGCCACAAAATTGTCCCAGGACGCCTAGGTTTTCTAACCCTAACCCTAGCCTGCTGCACATCCCTAACCTTAATATAGGGCGATTGTTGCATTCACAACAATGCCATTTTTTTAAAACCCTCCCAGACTTGGTTTTTTTGCAAAGCTGAACCTTACTTCCCATTCCCGGCCTAATGCAACCAACAAAATTGTCCCTGGACACCTAGGTTTTCTAACCCTAACGCTAGCCTGCTGCAAATCCCTAACCCTAATATAGGGCGATTGCTCCATTCAAAACAATGGGATTTTTTGAAAAAGCTCCCCATACTTGTTTTTTTTGCTCAGCTAAACATTTCTTCCCATTCCCAGAACAATGCAACCATAAAAATTGTCCCAGGACACCTAGTTTTTCTAACCCTAACCCTAGCCTGGTGATAATCCCTAACCCTAATATAGCGCGATTATTCCATTCAAAATAGTGCGATTTTTTATAAAGCCTCTCAGAGTTGTTTTTTTTGCACAGCTCAACTTTCCTTCCCATTCCCGGACTAATGCAACCATCAAAATTTTCCCAGGAAACCTAATTTTTCTAACCCTAACCCTAGCCTGGTGAAAATCCCTAACCCTAATATAGGGCGATTGTTCCATTCAAAATAATGGGATTTTTTAAAAAGCCTCCCAGACTTGGTTTTTTGCACAGCTAAATATTTTTTCCCACTCCTGGCCCAATTCAACCATCAAAATTGTCCCAGGACACCTAGGTTTTCTAACACTAACCGTAGACTGGTGCAAATCCCCACCCCTAATATAGGGCGATTGTTCCATTCAAAACACTGCCCTTTTTTAAGTAGCTTCCCAGACTTCGTTTTTTTGCACAGCTCAATATTTCTTCCCATTCCCCGCCTAATGCAACCATCAAAATTGTCCCATGACACCTGGGTTTTCCAACCCTAACCCTAACCTGCTGCAAATCCCTAACCCTAATATAGGGCGATTGTTCCATTCAAAACAATGGGATTTTTTAAAAAGCTCCCCATACTTGTTTTTTTGCTCAGCTCAACATCTCTTCCAATTCCCAGCCCAATGCAACCATCAAAATTGTCCCAGGACACATGATTTTTCTAACCCTAACCCTAGCCTAGTGAAAATCCCTAACCCTAATATAGGGCGATTGTTCCATTGAAAACAATGCCATTTTTTAAAAACACACCCAGAGTTCGTTTTTTTGCACTGCTCAACTATCCTTCCCATTCCCGGCGTGATGCAACCATGAACATTGTCCCAGGACACCTACTTTTTCTAACCCTAACCCTAGCCTGGTGGAAATCCCTAACCCTATTATAGGAAGATTGTTCCATTCAAAACAACGCTATTTTTTAAAAAGCTCCCGATAACTGGTTTTTTTGCACAGCTCAACATTTCTTCCGATCCCCAGCCGAATGCAACCATCAAAATTGTACCAGGACATGTAGTTTTTCTAACCCTAACCCTAGCCTGGCGAAAAACACTAACCCTAATATAGGGCGAATGTTCCATTCAACACTATGACATTTTTTAAAAACCCTGCCAGAGTTGGTTTTTTGTCACAGCTCCACATTACTTCCCCTTCCCGACTTAATGCAACCATGAAAATTGTCCCTGGACACCTAGGTTTTCTAACCCAACCCTAGCCTGCTGTAAATCCCTAACATTAATATAGGCTGATTTTTGCATACAAAACAATGCCGTTTTTTAAAAACCCTCCCAGACTTGGTTGTTTTGCACAGCTCAACCTTACTTCCCATTCCCGGCCTAATGCAACCATAAAAATTGTCCCTGGACACCTAGGTTTTGTAACCCGAACCCTAGCCTGCTGCAAATCCCTAACCCTAATATAGGGCGATTGCTCCATTCAAAACAATGGGATTTTTTAAAAAGCTCCCCATACTTGTTTTTTTTGCTCAGCTAAACATTTCTTCCCATTCCCAGAACAATGCAACCATCAAAATTGTCCCAGGACACCTAGTTTTTCTAACCCTAACCCTAGCCTGGTGAAAATCCCTAACCCTAATATAGGGAGATTGTTCCATTCAAAATAATGGGATTTTTTAAAAAGCCTCCCAGACTTGGTTTTTTGCACAGCTAAATATTTTTTCCAACTCCTGGCCCAATTCAACCATCAAAATTGTCCAAGGACGCCTAGGTTTTCTAACACTAACCGTAGACTGGTGCAAATCCCCACCCCTAATATAGGGCGATTGTTCCATTCAAAACACTGCCCTTTTTTAAGTAGCTTCCCAGACTTCGTTTTTTTGCACAGACCAACTGTCCTTCCCATTCCCGGCGTGATGCAACCATGAACATTGTCCCAGGACACCTAGTTTTTATAACCCTAACCCTAGCCTGGTGGAAATCCCTAACCCTACTATAGGAAGATTGTTCCATTCAAAACAACGCTATTTTTTAAAAAGCTCCCCATACCTGTTTTTTTTTGCACAGCTCAACATTTCTTCCCATCCCCAGCCGAATGCAACCATCAAAATTGTACCAGGACACGTAGTTTTTCTAACCCTAACCCTAGCCTGGTGAAAAACCCTAACCCTAATATAGGGCGAATGTTCCATTCAAAACTATGACATTTTTTAAAAACCCTCCCAGAGTTGGTTTTTTGTCACAGCTCCACATTACTTCCCTTCCCGACTTATTGCAACCAACAAAATTGTCCCTGGACACCTAGGTTTTCTAACCCTAACCCTAGCCTGGTGCAAATCCCTACCCCTAATATAGGGCGATTGTTCCATTCAAAACATTGCCCTTTTTTAAATAGCCTCCCAGACTTGGTTTTTTTGCACAGCTCAATAGTTCTTCCCATTCCCGGCCTAATGCAACCATCAAAATTGTCCCTGGACACCTAGGTTTTCTAACCCTAACCCTAACCTGCTGCAAATCCCTAACCCTAATATAGGGCGATTGTTCCATTCAAAACAATGGGATTTTTTAAAAAGCTCCCCATACTTGGTTTTTTTGCTCAGCTCAACATCTCTTCCAATTCCCAGCCCAATGCAACCATCAAAATTGTCCCAGGACACATGATTTTTCTAACCCTAACCCTAGCCTAGTGAAAATCCCTAACCCTAATATAGGAAGATTGCTCCATTCAAAACAATGCCATTTTTTAAAAACACTCCCACAGTTGGTTTTTTTGCACAGCTCAACTTTCCTTCCCATTCCCGGCGTGATGCAACCATCAACATTGTCCCTGGACACCTACTTTTCTAACCCTAACCCTAGCCTGGTGGAAATCCCTAACCCTACTATAGGAAGATTGCTCCATTCAAAACAACGCTATTTTTTAAAAAGCTCCCCACTCCTGGTTTTTTTGCACAGCTCAACATTTCTTCCCATCCCCAGCCGAATGCAACCATCAAAATTGTACCAGGACATGTAGTTTTTCTAACCCTAACCCTGGCCTGGTGAAAAACACTAACCCTAATATAGGGCGAATTTTCCATTCAACACTATGACATTTTTTAAAAACCCTCCAAGAGTTGGTTTTTTGTCACAGCTCCACATTTCTTCCCCTTCCCGACTTAATGCAACCATGAAAATTGTCCCTGGACACCTAGGTTTTCTAACCCTAACCCTAGCCTGCTGCAAATCCCTAACATTAATATAGGGCGATTGTTGCATACAAAACAATGCCGTTTTTTAAAAACCCTCCCAGACTTGGTTTTTTTGCACAGCTCAACCTTACTTCCAATTCCCGGCCTAATACAACCATAAAAATTGTCCCTGGACACCTAGGTTTTGTAACCCGAACCCTAGCCTGGTGAAAATATCTAACCCTAATATAGGGCGATTGTTCCATGCATAATAGTGCGATTTTTTAAAAAGCCTCCCAGACTTGGTTTTTTTGCACAGCTCAACATTGCTTCCCATTCCCGGCCTAATGCAACCGTCAAAATTGTCCCTGGACACTTAGCTTTTCTAAACATAACCCTAGCCTGCTGCAAATCCCTAACCCTAATATAGGGCGATTGTTCCATTCAAAACAATGGG
>NW_025335686.1:9359-13442 GCF_004798865.1 Varanus komodoensis
TAATGCAACCATCAAAATTGTCCCAGGACGCCTAGGTTTTCTAACCCTAACCCTAGCCTGGTGCAAATCCCTACCCCTAAGATAGGGCGATTGTTCCATTCAAAACAATGCCCTTTTTTAAATAGCCTCCCAGACTTGGTTTTTTTGCACAGCTCAATATTTCTTCCCATTCCCGGCCTAATGCAACCATCAAAATTGTCGCTGGACACCTAGGTTTTCTAAACCTAAACCTAACCTGTTGCAAATCCCTAACCTCAATATAGGGCGATTGTTGCATTCAAAACAATGCCATTTTTTAAAAACCCTCCCAGACTTGGTTTTTTTAAACAGCTCAACCTTACTTCCCATTCCCGGCCTAATACAACCATCAAAATTGTCCCTGGACACCTAGGTTTTCTAACCCTAACCCTAGCCTTGTGAAAATCCGTAACCCTAATATAGGGCGATTGTTCCATTCAAAATAGTGCGATTTTTTAAAAAGCCTCCCAGAGTTGTTTTTTGCCCAGCTCCACATTTCTACCAATTCCCAGCCTAATGCAACCATCAAAATTGCCCCTGGACACCTAATTTTTCTAACCCTAACCCTAGCCTAGTTAAATCCCTAAACCTAATATAGGGCGATTGTTCCATTGAAAACAATGCCATTTTTTAAAGACACTCCCAGAGTTGGTTTTTTTGCACAGCTCAACTTTCCTTCCCATTCCCGGCGTGATGCAACCATCGACATTGTCCCTGGACACCTAGTTTTTCTAACCCTAACCCTAGCCTTGTGGAAATCCCTAACCCTACTATAGGAAGATTGTTCCATTCAAAACAACGCGATTTTTTAAAAAGCTCCCCAAACCTGGTTTTTTTGCACAGCTCAACTTTGCTTCCCATTCCCGGCCTAGTGCAACCATCAAAATTGTCCCAGGACACCTAGGTTTTCTCACCCAAACCCTAGCCTGCTGCAAATCCCTACCCCTAATATAGGGCGATTGTTCCATTCAAAACAATGCCCTTTTTTAAATAACCTCCCAGACTTGGTTTTTTTGCACAGCTCAATATTTCTTCCCTTTCCCGGCCTAATGCAACCATCAAAATTGTCCCTGGACACCTAGGTTTTCTCACCCAAACCCTAGCCTGCTGCAAATCCCTAATCCTAATATAGGGCGATTGTTCCATTCAAATCAATGGGATTTTTTAAAAAGTTCCCATACTTGGTTTTTTTACTCAGCTCAACATTTCTTCCCATTCCCAGCCCAATGCAACCATCAGAATTGTCCCAGGGCACCTAGTTTTTCTAACCCTAACCTTAGCCTGGTGAAAATCCCTAACCCTTGTATAGCGCAATTGTTCCATTCAAAATAGTGGATTTTTTAAAAAGCCTCCCAGAGTTATTTTTTTGCACAGCTCAACATTGCTTCCCATTCCCGGCCTAATGCAAACATCAAAATTATCCCAGGACACCTAGGTTTCCTAACCCTAACCCTAGCCTGGTGAAAATCTATAACCCTAATATAGGGCGATTGTTCCATTGAAAACCATGACATTTTTTAAATACACTCCCAGAGTTGGTTTTTTTGCACAGCTCCACATTTCTTCCAATTCCCAGCCCAATGCAACCATCAAAATTGTCCCAGGACACCTAGGTTTTCTAACCCTAACCCTACCCTAGGGAAAATCCCTAACCCTAATATAGGGCGATTGTTCCATTGAAAACAATGCCATTTTTTAAAAACACTCCCAGAGTTGGTTTTTTTGCACAGCTCAACTTTCCTTCCCATTCCCGGCGTGATGCAACAATCAACATTTTCCCTGGAAACCTAGTTTTTCTAACGTTACCCTAGCCTGGTGGAAATCCCTAAGCCTATTATAGGAAGATTGTTCCATTCAAAACAACGCGATTTTTTAAAAAGCTCCCCATACCTGGTTTTTTTGCACAGCTCAACATTGCTTCCCATTCCCGGCCTAGTGCAACCATCAAAATTGTCCCAGGAAGCCTAGGTTTTCAAACTCTAACCCTAGCCTGGTGCAAATACCTATCCCTAATATAGGGCGATTGTTCCATTCAAAACAATGCCCTTTTTTAAATAGACTCCCAGACTTGGTGTTTTTGCACAGCTCAATATTTCTTCCCTTTCCCGGCCTAATGCAACCATCAAAATTGTCCCTGGACACCTAGGTTTTCTAACCCTAACCATAGCCTGGTGAAAATCCCTAACCCTAATATAGGGCGATTGTTCCATTCAGAATAGTGCGTTTTTTTAAAAAGCCTCCCAGAGTTGCTTTTTTTCCACAGCTCAACATTGCTTCCCATTCCCGGCCTAATGCAACCATCAAAATTTTCCCAGGACACCTAATTTTTCTAACCCTAACCCTAGCCTGGTGAAAATCCCTAACCCTAAAATAGGGCGATTGTTACATTCAAAATAATGCTATTTTTTAAAAAGCCTCCCAGACTTGGTTTTTTGCACAGCACAATATTTTTTCCCACTCCTGGCCCAATGCAACCATCAAAATTGTCCCCAGATGCCTAGTTTTTTTAACCCTAACCCTAGCCTGGTGAAAATCCCTAACCCTAAAATAGGGCGTTTGTTCCCTTCAAAATAGTGCGATTTTTTAAAAAGCCTCCCAGAGTTGCTTTTTTTCCACAGCTCAACATTGCTTCCCATTCCCGGCCTAATGCAACCATCAAAATTTTCCCAGGACACCTAATTTTTCTAACCCTAACCCTAGCCTGGTGAAAATCCCTAACCCTAAAATAGGGCGTTTGTTCCCTTCAAAATAGTGCGATTTTTTAAAAAGCCTCCCAGAGTTGGTTTTTTTGCACAGCTCAACATTGCTTCCCATTCCCGGCCAAATGCAACCATCAAAATTGTCCCAGGACACCTAGGTTTTCTGACCCTAACCCTAGCCTGGTGCAAATCCCTACCCCTAATATCGGGCGATTGTTCCATTTAAAACAATGCCCTTTTTTAAATAGCCTCCCAGACTTGGTTTTTTTGCACAGCTCAATATTTCTTCCCATTCCCGGCCTAATGCAACCATCAAAATTGTCCCAGGACGCCTAGGTTTTCTAACTCTAACCCTAGCCTGGTGCAAATCCCTACCCCTAATATAGGGCGATTGTTCCATTCAAAACAATGCCCTCTTTTAAATAGCCTCCCAGACTTGGTTTTTTTGCACAGCTCAACCTTACTTCCCATTCCTGGCCTAATGCAACCATCAAAATTGTCCCTGGACAACTACATTTTCTAACCCTAACCCTAGCCTGCTGCCAATCCCTAACCATAGTATAGCGCAATTGTTCCATTCAAAATAATGCGATTTTTTAAAAAGCCTCCCAGTGTTATTTTTTTGCACAGCTCAACATTGCTTCCCATTCCCGGCCTAATGCAACCATCAAAATTGTCCCAGGACACCTAGGTTTTCTAACCCTAACCCTAGCCTGGTGAAAATCTGTAACCCTAATACACGGCGATTGTTCCATTGAAAACAATGACATTTTTTAAATACACTCCCAGAGTTGGTTTTTTTGCACAGGTCCACATTTCTTCCAATTCCCAGCCCAATGCAACCATCAAAATTGTCCCAGGACACCTAATTTTTCTAACCCTAACCCTAGCCTAGTGAAAATCCCTTACCCTAATATAGGGCGATTGTTCCATTGAAAACAATGCGATTTTTTAAAAATCCTCCCAGAGTTGGTTTTTTTGCACAGCTCAACATTTCTTCCCATTCCCAGCCCAATGCAACCATCAAAATTGTCCCCGTCAACTACTTTTTCTAACCCTTACCCTAGCCTGGTGAAAATCCCTAACCCTAATATAGGGCAATTGTTCCATTCAAAACAATGCCATTTTTTTAAAAACCCTCCCAGAGTTGGTTTTTTTGCACAGCTCAAAATTTCTTCCCACTCCTGGCCCAATGCAACCAAAAAATTTTCCCCGGACACCTAGTTTTTCTAACCCAAACCCTAGCTGGGTGAAAATCCCTAACCCTACTATAGGGCGATTGTTCCATTCAAAACAATGCGATTCTTTCAAAAGCCTCGCAGACATGGTTTTTTTGCACAGCTCAACATTTCTTCGCATTCCCAGC
>NW_025335687.1:0-23881 GCF_004798865.1 Varanus komodoensis
TTTCAGGGCAAATTTTGGCCCTCTTTCAGGGTGGGGCCAGGAAATCGCGGCCACCGGGTGGTCCTCCGACTGTCGTAACGCGCTCGGTATGGGCAGAAACAGAGGCCTGCGTGGAGGGACAACCTCTAAAAGAGGACTAGGTGTGTCCGCATGGCCCTATTTCAGGGCAACTTTTGCCCAACTTTCAGGGTGGGGCTGGGAAATCACGGACTCTGGGAGGGCATACGACCGTCAGAACGCGCTTGGAACGTGTGGAAACGGATTCCTGCACGGAGTGACAGCATCTCAATGGGAACTAGGTGTGTCCCTGTCACCCTCTCTTCGAGGAAACTTTTGGCCCTCTGTCAGGGTGGGGCCGGTAAATCGCGGGCTCTTGGTGGGCCTCAGACCGTCAGAACGTGCTCGGAACGGTCGGAAACGCGGGCTTGCACGGAGGGACAGCATCTCCAAGAGGACTAGGTGCGTGGTTTGCCCTTTTTTCCGGGCAACTTTTGCCCCTCTGTCAGGGTGGGGCCGGGAAATCGCGGCCACTGGGCGGGCCTCGGACCGTCGGAACGTGCTCGGAACGGTTGGAAACGGAGGCTTGCGCAAGGGACAACGTCTCAAAGAGGACTAGGTGTGTACGCGTGGCCCTATTTCAGGGCAACTTTTGCCCCATTGTCAGTGTGGGGCCGGGAAATCACGGACTCTGGGAGGGCATACGACCGTTGGAACGCGCTCGGAACGTGTGGAAACGGATTCCTGCGCAGAGTGACAGCATCTCAATGGGAACTAGGTGTGTCCCCGTCACTTCGGGGAAACTTTTGGCCCTCTGTCAGGGTGGGGCCGGTAAATCGCAGGCTCTTGGCAGGCCTCTGACCGTCGGAACGCACTCGGAATGGTGGAGACGGATTCCTGCGCGGAGGGACAGCGTCTCAAAGGGGACTAGGTGCGTGGTTCGCCCTTTTTTCCTGGCAACTTTTGCCCCTCTGTCAGGGTGGGGCCGGGAAATCGCGGTCTCCAGCCGGGCCTCCGACCGTCAGAACGCACTCAGAGCGGGCGGAAATGGAGGCCTGCGCGGAGGGACAGCTTCTCAAAGAAAACTAGGGGCGCGCGTGTCGCCATCCTTTCGGGGCAACTTTTGCCAATCTGTGGGGGTGGGGACGGGAAGTCGCGGTCTCCAGGCGGGCCTCCGACCGTCAGAATGCATTCGGAACGGGCGGAAACGGAGGCCTGCATGGAGGGACAGCGTCTCAATGAGGAGTAGGTGTGTCTGCATCGCCCTTTTTTCGGGGCAACTTTTGCCCCTCTTTCAGGGTGCCACCGGGAAATCGCAGCCTCCGGGCGTGCATCCGAACATGGAACGCGCTCGGAAAGGGCGGAAACAGAGTCCTGCGTGGAGGGACAGCATCTCTGAGAGGACTAGGTGTGTCCGCGTGGCCCTCTTCTCGGGGCAAGTCTTGCCCATCTGTCAGGGTGGTGCCCGGAAATCGCGGCCTCCGGGTGGACCTCTGACTGTCGGAACGCACTCAGAACAAGCAGAAACGGAGGCCCCCGTGGAGGGACAGCGTCTCCAAGAGGACTAGGTGCGCGCACATCCCCCTCTTTTCGGGGCAACTTTTGGCCCTCTGTCAGGGTGGGCAGGAAAATCGCGACCTCTGGGCGGTCCTCCGACCATCAGAACGCAGGCGAAATGGGTGGAAACGGAGGCCTGCTCGGAGGGACAGCATCTTCAGTAGGACTAGGTGGAAGTGCATAACCCTGTTGTCCGGGCAACTTTTGCCCCACTTTAAGCGTGGAGCCGGGAAGTCGTGGCCTCTGGGCAGGTCTCCGACTGTCGGAACGCACTCGGAATGGGCGGAAACGGAGGCCTGCGCGAGGGACTGCATCTCCAAGAGAACCAGGTGCGTCCGTGTGGCCCTCTTTTCAGGGCAACTTTGCCCCTCTGTCAGAGTGGAGCCGGGAAATCGCAGTCTCTGGGCGGGACTCCGACCGTCCAAAAGCGCTCAGAACGGGCAGAAACTGCGGCCCGCGCGGAGGGACAGCGTCTCCAAGAGGACTAGGTGCGTGCATCACCCTGTTTTCCGGGCAGCTTTTGCTCCTCTGTCCCGGTGGAGCAGGAAAATCCCGGCCTCCGTGCGGGCCTCAGACCGTGGGAATGCACTCGGAACGGGCAGAAACGGAGGTCTGCGTGGAAGGACAGCGTCTCAAAGAAGACTAGGTGTGTCCGCGTAGCCCTCTTTTCAGGGCAACCTCTGGCGATCTGTCAGGGTGGGGCCGGGAAATCGCGGCCTCCGGGAGGGTCACCGACCGTCGGAACTTGCTCGGTATGGGCAGAAACGGAAGCCTGCGCGGAGGGACAGCGTCTGAGAGAGGACTATGTGTGTCCGGGTGGCCCTCTTCTCGAAGCAACTTTTGCCGCTCTGTCAGAGTGGGGCCGGGAAATCGCGACCTCCGGGCGGGCCTCCGACCATCGGAACGCACTCAGAATTGGCGGAAACAGAGGTCTGCGTGGAGGAACAGCGTCTCAAAGAGGACTAAGTGCGCATGCATGGCCCCTTTTCGGGGCAAGTTTTGCCCCTCTGTCAGGCTGGCGCTGGGAAATCGCGGCCTCTGGGCGGGCCTCCGACAGTCAGAACCCACTCGGAATGGGCAGAAACGGAGGCCTGCGCGGAGGGACTGCTTCTGCAAAAGGACTAGGTGGACGCACGTCCCCCTGTTTTTGGGACAACGTTTGCCCCACTGTCAGGGTGGGGCCAGGAAATCGTGGACTACGGGCGGGCCTCCGACCGTCGGAAAGTGCTCAGAACGGGCAGAAATGGAGGCCTGCGTGGAGGAACAGCGTCTCACAGAAAACTGGGTGCGCGTGCATCGCCCCCCTTTCGGGGCAACTTTTGCCCCTCTGTCAGCATGGGGCCAGGAATTGGGGCCTCCGGGTGGGCCTCCGACCGTCGGAACACGCTCGGAATGGGCAGAAACCGAGCCCTGCGCGGAGGGACACCATCTCAAAGAAGACTAGGTGTGTCCGCATGGCCCTCATTTCGGGGCAACTTTTGGACCTCTGTCAGGGTGGGGCCGGGAAATCGGGGCCTCTGGGCGGGACTCCGACCGTCGGAACGAGCACGGAGCGGGCAGAAACGGAGGCCTGGGTGGAGGGACAGCGTCTCAAAGAGGACTAGGTGTTTCCGTGTGGCCCTCTTTTCGGCACAACTTTTGGGCCTCTGTCAGGGTGGGGCCTGGTAATCGCGTCCTTCGGGCGGGCCTCCAACCATCGGAACGCGCTTGGAATAAGCAGAAACGGAGGCCTGCATGAAGGACTGCTTCTCAAAGAGGACTAGCTGCGCGCGCTTCGTCCTGTCTTCCGGGAAACTTTTGCCTCTCTGTCACGGTGGGGCCGGGAAATCCTGGCCTTCGGGCTGGCCTCTGAACGTCGTAACGTGCTCAGTGATGGTAGAAACGGCAGCATGCGTGGAGGGACAGCGTCTCAAAGAGGACTATGCGTGTCCGCGTGGCCCTTTTTTCGCAGCTACTTTTGCCTCTCTGTCAGAGTGGGGCCGGGAAATCGCGAACTCCGTGTGGAAATCCGACCGTCGGAACGCGCTCGGAATGGGTGGAAACGGAGGCCTGCGCGAAGGACAGCTTCTCAAAGAGGACTGGGTGCGCGCTCTTCGCCCTGTTTTCCAGGCATCTTTTGCCTCTCTGTCAGGGTCGGGCCGGGAAATCCTGGCTTTCGGGCGGACCTCTGACCGTCGTAACGCTCTCGGTATGGGTAGAAACGGTAACCCACGCGGAGGGACAGCGTCTCAAAGAGGACTATGTGTGTCCGCGTGGCCCTCTTTTTGGAGCAACTTTTGCCCCTCTGTCAGAGTGGGACAGGGAAATCGCGACCTCCGGGAGGGCCTCCGACCGTCGGAAGGCACTCAGAACAGTCAGAAACGGAGGCCTGCATAGAGGGACAGCGTCTCAAAGAGGACTAGATGCGCGTGTACCTATTTTTTCGGGACAGCTTTTGCCCCTCTGTCAGCGTGGGGTCGGGAAATCACGGCCTCCGGGCGTACTTCCGACCGTCAGAACGCGCTCAGACAAGCAGAAACGGAGACCTGCGTGGAGGGACAGCGTCTCAAAGAGAAGTAAGTGCGCGTTCATGGCCCCTTTTCGGGGCAACTTTTGCCCCTCTGTCATAGTGGGGCTGGGAAATCGCGGACTCCGTGTGGAAATCCGACCGTCAGAACGCGCTCGGAATGGGTGGAAACGGAGGCCAGCGCGGAGGGACAGCGCCTCCATGAGGACTAGGTGGACGCGTGTCACCGTGTTTTCGGGGCAACTTTTGCCCCACAGTCAGCGTGGGACCGGGAAATAGTGGCCTCGGGCAAGCCTCCGACCATCGGAACATGCTCGGAACGGGCAGAAACAGAGGCCTGCGCAGAGGGACAGCGTCTCAAAGGGGACTAGGTGTGTCCGCCTCGCCCTCTTTTTGGGGAATTTGTAATGTTGCAATTTTTGGGCCTTTTTGTACCTTTGTAGTATGTTTTTATTTAAATAAAAAATTTCAACCTAAAAAAAAAATTTCAACCTCTTTTTGGGGAAACTTTTGGGCCTCTGTCAGGGTGGGGCCGGGAAATCGCGGACTGCGGGCAGGCCTCCGACCGTCGGAACGCACTCGTAACGCCTGGAAACGGAGGCCTGCACGAAGGACAGCTTCTCAAAGAGGACTAGGTGCGCGCGCTTCGCCCTGTTTTCCAGGCATCTTTTGCCTCTCCGTCAGGGTCGGGCCGGGAAATCCTGGCTTTCGGGGGGGGCCTCTGACCGTCATAACACTCTCAGTATGTGTAGAAACGGTAGCCTGCGCGGAGGGACAGCGTCTCAAAGAGGACTATGTGTGTCCGCATGGCCCTCTTTTTGGAGCAACTTTTGCCCCTCTGTCAGAGTGGGACAGGGAAATCGCGACCTCCGGGAGGGCCTCCGACCGTCGGAAGGCACTCAGAACAGTCAGAAACAGAGGCCTGCGTAGAGGGACAGCGACTCAAAGAGGAGTAAGTGCACATGCATGGCCCCTTTTCGGGGCAACTTTTGTCCCTCTTTAAGGCTGAGGCCGGGAAATCGTGGCCACCGGGTGGGCCTCCGACCTTTGGAACGCACTCGGAAGGGGCTGAAATGGAGGCCTCCGTGGAGGGACAGCATCTCAAAGAGGACTAGGTGTGTCCGCGTCACCCTCTTTTCGGGGCAACTTTTGGCCCTCTGTCATGGTCGGGCTGGGAAATCGCAGATCCAAGTGGGCCTCCGACCGTCGGAAAGTGTCTGAACGGGCGAAAACGGTGGCCTGCGCGAGGGACAGATGCTCAAAAAGGGTTAGGTGTGTCTGTGTGGCTCTCTTTAAGGGGCAACTCTTGCCCCTCTGTCAGGGTGGAGCCGGGAAATCGCAGCCTCTGGGCAGTCGTCCGATCGTCGGAATGCACTCGGAACGGCGGGCACAGTTTCCTGCGCGGAGGGACAGCGTCTCAAAGGTGACTAGGTGCGTGCATCTCCCTGATTTCCAGGCAACTTTTGCCCCTCTGTCAGGGTGGAGCCGGGAAGTCGCGGCCTCTGGGCGAGACTCCGACTGTCGGAACGCGCACGGAATGCGCGGAAACGGAGGCCTGCTCCAGGGACTGCGTCTCAAAGGGAAGCAGTTGTGTCCATTTGGCCCTATTTTCGGGGCAACTTTTGCCCCTCTGTCAGGGTGGGGCCGGGAATTCGCGGCCTCTGGGCGGGCCTCCGACCGTCGGAACGCATTCGTAATGCGCGGAAACGGAGGCCTGCGCGATGGACAGCTTCTCAAAGAGACTAAGTGGGCGCACTTCACCCTGTTTTCCAGGCATCTTTTGCCTCTCTGTCAGGGTCGGGCCAGGAAATCCTGGCTTTCTGGCGGGCCTCTGACCGTCGTAACGCTCTCGGTATGGGTAGCAACGGAAGCCTGCACGGAGGGACAGCGTCTCAAAGGGGACTAGTTGTGTCCGGGTCACCCTGTATTCGGGTCAATTTTTGGACCTCTGTCAGGGTGGGGCCGGGAAATTGCAGCCTCCGGGCGGGTCTCCGACCGTCGGAATGTTCTCGGAAGGGACGGAAACGGAGGTCTGCGCGAGGGACAGCCTCTCAAAGAGGACTAGGTGCGTCCGCGTGGTTCTCTTTTCAGGGCAACTTTTGACCCTCTGTCAGGGTGGAGCCCGGAAATCGAGGCCTCTGGACGGGCCTCCGACCATTGGAACGCGCTTAGAACGGGTGGAAACGCATTCCTGCGCGGAGGAACAGCGTCTCAAAGGGGACTGGGTTTGTCCGCGTCACGCTCCTTTCAGGAGGGCCTCCGACCGTCGGAACGCACTCAGAAAAGGCAGAAACGGAGGCCTGCACGGAGGGACATCGTCTCAAAGAGGACTAGGTGTGTGCGGGTCACCCTCTTTTCGGGGAAACTTTTGGGCCTCTGTCAGGGTGGGGCCGGGAAATCGTGGCCTCTGGGCAGACGTCCGACTATCGGAACACGCTCAGAATAAGCGGATACAGGCCTGCACGGAGGGACAGCATCTCAAAGAGGACTAGGTGTGTCCGCGTCACCCTATTTTCGTGGCAACTTTTGGCCCTCTGTCAGGGTGGGGCCGTGAAATCGTGGCCTCCGGGCGGACGTCCGACCGAGGGAACGTGCTCAGAACAAGCGGAAACGGAGGCCAGAGCGGAGGGACAGCATCTCAAAGAGGACTAGGTGTGTCCGCGTCAACCTCTTTCCAGGGCAACTTTTGGCCCTCTGTCTGGGTGGGGCCGGGAAATCGCGGATCCAGGCAGGCCTCCGTCCGTCGGGACGTGCTCCGAACCGGCGGAAACGGAGGCCTGCGCGAGGGAAAGATGCTCAAAGAGGATTGGGTGTGTCCGCGTGGCTCTCTTGTCGGGGCAACTCTTGCCCCTCTGTCAGGGTTGAGCCGAGAAATCGCGGCCTCTGGGCGGTCCTCCGACCATCGGTACGCGCTCGGAACGGGCAATAAATGAGGCCTGCGCGAAGGACAGCATCTCAAAGAGGACCAAGTACGCGCGCTTCGCTCTGTATTCCGGGCAACTTTTGCCCCTCTTTCAGAGTGGAGCCGGGAAATCGCGGCCTCTGGGCGGGACTCTGACCGTCAGAAAGCGCACAGAACGGGCAGAAATGGTGGCCCGCGTGGAGGGACAACGTCTGCAAGAGGACTAGGTGCGTGCATCGCCCTGTTTTACTGGCAATGTTTGTCCCTCTGTCAGCATGGAGCCGGGAAATCCCGGCCTCCGGGCGGGCCTCAGACCGTGGGAACGCTCTCGGAATGAACTAAAACGGAGGCCTGCGTGGAAGGACAGCGTCTCAAAGAGGACTATGTGTGTACGCGTGGCCCCCTTTTCAGGGCAACTTTTGGGCCTCTGTCAGAGTGGGGCCGGGAAATCGCGGCCTCTTGGCGGGGCTCCAACCGTCGGAACGCGCACGGAATGGGCGGAAACGGATTTCTGCGCAGAGGGACTGTGTCTCAAAGGGGACTAGGTGTGTCCACGTCACCTTCTTTTTGGGGAAACTTTTGGGCCTTTGCCAGGGTGGGGCCGGGAAATCGCATCCTCCGGGCGGGCCTCCGACCTACGGAAAGTGATCGGAATGGGTGAAAACGGAGGCCTGCACGAAGGATAGTTTCTCAAAGAGGACTAGGTGTGCGCGCTTCGCCTGTTTTCTGGGCAACTTTTGTCTCTCTGTCAGGGTGGGGCCGGGAAATCCTGGCGTTCGGGCGGGCCTCCGACCATCGAAACGTGCTCGGAACGGGCAGAAACAGAGGCCTGCGCGGAGGGACAGCGTCTCAAAGGTGACTAGGTGTGTCTAGGTCACCCTCTTTTTGGGGAAAGTTTTGGGCCTCTGTCAGCGTGGGGCCGGGAAATCGCTGCCTCCGTGCAAGCCTCCGACCGTCGGAACGCGCTCGGAACGAGCAGAAACGGAGGCCTGCGCGAAGGATAGTTTCTCAAAGAGGACTAGGTGCGCGCGCTTCGCCCTGTTTTCCGGGCAACTTTTGCCAATCTGACAGGGTGGGGCTGGGAAATCCCAGCGTTCGGGCGGGCCTCCGACCGTCGTAACGCGCTCGGTACGGGCAGAAATGGAAACCTGCACAGAGGGACAACATCTCAAAGAGTACTGTGTGTGTCCTTGTGGCCCTCTTTTCGGAGCAACTATTGTTCCTCTGCCAGAGTGGGGCCGGGAAATCGCGGCCTCCAGGAGGGCCTCCGACCGTTGGAACGCGCTCGGAATTGGCGGAAATGGAGGCCTGCGCGGAGGGACAGCGTCTCAAAGAGGACTAGGTGTGTCCGGGTCACCCTCTTTTTGGGGAAACTTTTGGGCCTCTGTCAGGGTGGGGCCGGGAAATCGTGGCCTCTTGGAGGGCCTCCGTTCGTCGGAACGCGCACGGAATGGGAAGAAACGGAATTCTGCGTGGAGGGACAGCGTCTCAAAGGAGACTAGGTGTTCCCACGTCACCCTCTTTTTGGAGAAACTTTTGGGCCTTTGTCAGGGTGGGGCCGGGAAATCGCGGCCTACGTTCGGTCCTCCGACCATCTGAACGCGCTCGGAACAGGCAATAAAGGAGGCCTGCGCGAAGGACAGCATCTCAAAGAGGACTAAGTATGCGCGCTTCGCTCTGTATTTCGGGCAACTTTTGCCCCTGTGTCAGAGTGGAGCCGGGAAATCGCGGCCTCTGGGCGTGACTCTGACCGTCAGAAAGCGCACAGAATGGGCAGAAATGGAGGCCCGCGTGGAGGGACAGCGTCTGCAAGAGGACTAGGTGCGTGCATCGCCCTGTTTTACTGGCAACGTTTGCCCCTCTGTCAGCATGGAGCCGGGAAATCCAGGCCTCCGGGCGGGCCTTAGACCGTCGGAACGCTCTCGGAACGAGCTAAAACGAAGGCCTGCATGGAAGGACAGCGTCTCAAAGTGGACTATGTGTGTCCGCGTGGCCCTCTTTTCGGGGCAACTTTTGGGCCTCTGTCAGAGTGGGGCCGGGAAATCGCGGCCTCTTGGCGGGCCTCCGACCGTCGGAACGCGCACGGAATGGGCGGAAACGGATTTCTGCGCCGAGGGACAGCGTCTCAAAGGGGAATAGGTGTGTCCGCGTCACCTTCTTTTTTGGGAAACTTTCGGGCCTTTGCTAGGGTTGGGCCGGGAAATCGCGGCCTCTGGGCGGGCCTCCGAGCTCCGGAAAGCGATCGGAATGGGTGAAAATGGAGGCCTGCGTGGAGGGACAGCGTCTCCAAGAGGACTAGGTGGACGCGCGTCACCCTGTATTCGGTTGAACGTTTACCCCACTGTCAGTGTGGGGCAGGGAAGTCCCGGCCTCCAGGCAAACCTCCGACAGTCGGAATGTGCTCTGAACGGGCAGAAACAGAGGCCTGCGCGGAGGGACAGCGTCTCAAAGGGGACTAGGTGTGTCCGCGTCACGCTCTTTTTGGGAAACTTTTTGGCCTCTGTCAGGGTGGGGCCGGGAAATCGTGGCCTCTGGGCGGGCCTCCGACCGTCGCAACGCGCTCGTTATGGGCAGAAATGGAAGCCTGCGCGGAGAGACAGCGTCTCAAAGAGGACTATGTGTGTTCGCGTGGCCCTCTTTTCGGAGCAACTTTTGCCCCTCTGACAGAGTGGGGCCAGGAAATCGCGGCCTCCGGGAGGGACTCTGACTGTCGGAACGCACTCGGAATGGGCGGAAACGGAGGCCTGAGCTAGGGACTGCGTCTCAAAGGGAACCAGGTGTGTCCGTTTGGCCCTCTTTTCGGGGCAACTTTTGCCCCTCTGACAGGGTGGGGCAGGGAAATCGCCGCATCCGTGCGGGCCTCCGACCATCGAAACGTGCTTGGAACGGGCAGAAACGGAGGCCTGTGCGAGGGACAGCGTCTGAAAGAGGACTATGTATGACCGCGTCCCCCTCTTTTCAGGGAAACTTTTGGCCCTCTGTCCGGGTGAGGCCGGGAAATCGCGGCCTCTGGGCGGGTCTCCGACCGTCGTAACGCGCTCAGTATGGGCAGAAGCGGAAGCCTGCGTGGAGAGACAGCGTCTCATGAGGACTATGTGTGGCCGCGTGGCCCTCTTTTCGGAGCAACTTTTGCCCCTCTGACAGAGTGGTGCCAGGAAATCGCGGCCTCCGGGAGGGCCTCCAACTGTCGAAACGCTCTCAGAACAGGCAGAAAAGAAGGCCTGCGTGGAGGGACAGCGTCTCAAAGAGGTCTAGGTGTGTCCGCGTCACCCTCTTTTCGGGGCAACCGTTGTCCCTCTGTCAGACTTGGGCCGGGAAATCAGGGCCTCCGGGCGGGCCTCCGACCGTCGGAACGCTCTCAGAATGGGCGGAAATGGAGGCCTGCGCGGAGGGGCAGCATATCAAAGAGGACTAGGTTTGTCCGCGTCACCCTCTTTTCGGGGCAACCTTTGTCCCTCTGTCAGACTGCGGCCGGGAATTCAGGGCCTCCGGGCGGGCCTCCCAACGTCAGAACGTGCTCGGAAAGGGCTGAAGCGGAGGCCTGCGCGAGAGGCAACGTCTCAAAGAGGACTAGGTTTGTCCACGTGGCCCTCTTTTGGGGCCACGTTTGCCCCTCTGTAAGGGTGGAGCCAGAAAATCGCGGCCTCCGGGCGGTCCTCCGACTGTCAGAACGCGCTTGGAACGGGTGGAAACGGAAGCCTGCGCGGAGGGAGAGCGTCTCCAAGAGGACTAGGTGCACGTGTCCCCCTTTTTTGGGGCCAACTTTTGCCCCTCTGTTAGCGTGGGGCCGGGAAATCCCGGCCTCCAGGGCAGGTCTCCGTCCGTCGGAACGTGCTCTGAATGGGCGGAAACAGAGGCCTGCGCGAGGGACTGCGTCTCAAAGAGTACAAGGTGTGTCTACGTGGCCCTCTTTTCGGGGCAACTTTTGCCCCTCTGTCAGGGTGGAGCCGGGAAATCGCGGCCTCTGGGCGGTCCTCCACCGTAGGAATGCACTCGGAACGGAGGGCATAGATTCCTCCGCGGAGGGACAGTGTCTCAAAGGTGACTAGCTGCATGCATTTCCTTGTTTTCCGGGCAACTTTTGCCCCTATATCAGGGTGGAGCTGGGAAATTGCAGCCTCTGGGTGGGTACCCGACTGTCAGAACGCACTCGGAACGGGTGGAAACTGATTCCTGCCCGGAGGGACAGCTTCTCAAAGGGGACTAGGTGTGTCCGCTTCATCCTCTTTTCGGGGCAACTTTTTGCCCTCTGTCAGGGTGTGGCCGGGAAATCGTGGATCCGGGTGGGTCTCCGACCGTCGGAACGTGCTCTGTACGGGCGGAAACGGAGGCCTGCACGAGGGACAGATGCTCAAGGAGGATTAGGTGTGTCCGCGTGGCTCTCTTTTCGGGGCAACTCTTTCCCCTCTGTCAGGGTGGAACCGGGAAATCGCGGCCTCTGGGTGGTCGTCCGACCGGAGGGACAGTGTCTCAAAGGTGACTAGGTGCATGCATCTCCCTGTTTTCCTGGCAACTCTTGCCCCTCTGTCACGGTGGAGCTGGGAAATCCTGGCCTTCGGGTGGGCCTCTGACCGTCTTAACGCTCTCAGTATGGGAGGAAATGGAAGCCTGCGCGGAGGGACACCGTCTCAAAGAGGACTATGTGTGTCTGTGTGGCCTCTGGGCGGGATTTTGACCGTCAGAAAGCGCACAGAACGGGCAGAAACGGAGGCCCGCGTGGAGGGACAGCGTCTCCAAGAGGACTAGGTGCGTGCATCGCCCTGTTTTCCTGGCAACTTTTGCCCCGCTGTCAGGGTGTAGCCGGGAAATTCCGGCCTCCGGGCGGGCCTCAGACCGTCGGAACGCGCTCGGAATGGGTGGAAACGGAGGCCTGCGCGGAAGGACAGCGTCTCCAAGAGGACTAGGTGGACACACGTCACCCTGTATTCGGGGGAACGTTTGCCACACTGTCAGCATGGGGCAGGGAAATCCCGGCCTCCAGGCCAGCCTCCGACCGTCGGACCGTGCTTGGAACGGGCAGAAAAAGAGGCCTGTGCGAGGGACAGCATCTGAAAGGAGACTTGGTGAGTCCGCGACACCCTCTTTTTGGGGAAACTTTTGGGCCTCAGTCAGGGTGGGGCCGGGAAATCGCGGCCTCTGGGCGTGCCTCCGACCTTCAGAACGTGCTTGTAACGGGCGGAAACGGAGGCCTGCGTGAGGAACAGCATCTCAATTAGGTCTTGGTGTGTACGCGTCGCCCTGTTTTCAGGGCAACTTTCGCCCTCTGTCAGGGTGGATTCGGGAAATCCCTGACTTCGGGCGGGCCTCCGACCGTCGGAACGCGCTCGGAACGGGAGGAAACGGAGGCCTGTGCGGAGGGACAGCGTCTCACAGAAAACTGGGCGCGCGAGCATCGCCCCCCTTTCGGGGTAACTTTTGCCCCTCTGTCAGCGTGTGGCCGGGAAATTGGGGCCTCCGGGCGGGCCTCCGACCGTCGCAACGCTCTCGGAACGGGCAGAAATGGAGGCCTGCATGGAGGGACAGCATGTAAAAGATGATTAGGAGTGTCCACATCACCCTCATTTCGGGGCAACTTTTGCCCCTCTGTCAGGGTGGGGGCAGGAAATCGTGGCTGCCGGCGGGACTCCGACCGTCGGAACATGCTCGGAACACGCGGAAACGGAGGCCAGCGTGGAGGGACAGCGTCTCAAAGATGACTAGGAGTGTCCGCTTCTCCCTCTTTTCAGGGCAACTTTTGCCCCTCTGTCAGGGTGGGACCGGGAAATCGCAGCCTTCAGGCGGACCTCCGACCGTCGAAACGCCATCGGTACAGGCGGAAACAGAGTCCTGCGCAGAGGGACACAATCTCAATAAGACTAGTTGTGTCCTCGTGGCCCTCTTTTCGGGGCAACTTTTGCCCCTCTGTCAGGGTGGGGCCGGGAAATCGTGCCCTCCGGGCGGGTATCCGACCGTCGGAACGCAGTCGGAAAGGCCGGAAATGGAGGCCTGCGCGGAGGTACAGCGTCTCAAAAGGACTAGGTGTGTCCGTGTGGCCCTCTTTTGTGGTCAACTTTTGGGCCTCTGTCAGGGTGGGGACGGGAAGTCGCGGCATCTGGGCAGGTCTCCGACTGTCGGAAGGCGCTCGGAATGGGCGGAAACGGAGGCCTGCGCGAGGGACTGCGTCTCCAAGGAACCAGGTGTGTCCATGTGGTCCTCTTTTCTGGGCAACTTTTGCCCTCTGTCAGTGTGGTGCCGGGAAATCCCGGCCTCCGGGCAGGCCTCAGACCGTGGGAACGTGTATGGAACGGGCAGACACGGAAGCCTGCATGGAAGGACGGCGTCTGAAAAAGGACTAAGTGTGTCCGCGTGGCCCTCTTTTGTGGTCAACTTTTGGACCTCTGTCAGGGTGGGGCTGGGAAATCGCGGCCTTCGGACGGGCCTCCGACCTTCAGAAGGTGCTCGTAACGGGCGGAAACGGAGGCTTGCGTGATGGACAGCGTCTCAAAGAGGACAAGGTGTATCCACGTGGCCCTCTTTTCGGGGCAACTTTTGCCCCTCTGTCAGTTTGGGGCCGGAAAATCGCGGCCTATAGGCAGTCCTCCGACCGTTGGAACGCACTCGGAACACGTGGAAATGGAGGCTTGCGCGTCGGGACAGCTCTCAAAGAGGACTAGGCGTGTATGATTCTCCCTCTTTTTGGGTAAATTTTGCCTCTCTGTCAGGGTCGGGCCGGGAAATCGCAGCCTTCGGGCAGCCCTCCGACCGTCGAAATGCAGTCGGTACAGGCAGAAACAGAGGGCTGTGCGCAGGGACAGAATCTCAAAGAAAACTGGGTGCGCGTGTGTCTCCCCCCGTTCGGGGCAAGTTTTGCCCCTCTGTCAGGGTTGGGCTGGGAAATCGCAGCCTCCGGGCATGCCTCCGACCGTTGGAACGCTCTCAGAAAGGGTGGAAACGGGCCTGCGTGAGGGACAGCGTCTGAAAGAGGACTAGGTGTGTCCACGTGGCCCTCTCTTCGGGGCATCTTTTGCCCCTCTGTCAGGTTGGGGCCGGGAAATCGCGGCCTTTGGGTGGGCCTCCGACTGTCGGAACGCTTCTGAACGGGTGGAAATGGAGGCCTGCGCGCATGGACAGCGTCTCAAAGAAAACTAGGTGCACGTGCGTCTCCCCCCTTTCGGGGCAACTTTTGCCCCTCAGTCAGGGTGGGGCCGGGAAGTCGCGGCTTCCGGGCAGGTATCCGACTGTCGGAACGCAGTCGGAAAGGCCGGAAATGGAGGCCTGCGCGGAGGGACAGCGTCTCAAAGAGGACTAGGTGTGTCCACGTGGCCCTCTTTTCGGGGCAACTTTTGCCTCTCTGACAGGGTGGGGCTGGGAAATCGCAGCATTCGGGTGGGCCTCCGACCGTCCAAACGAGGTCAGTACAGGCAGAAACGGAGGCCTACATGGTGGGACAGCGTCTCAAAGAATACTACGTGTGTCCGCGTGTCGCTCTTTTTGGGGCAACTTTTGCACCTCTGTAAGAGTGGGGCTGGGAAATCGCGGCCCCCGGGCGGGCCTCCGACCGACGGAACATGCTCGGACCGCGCGGAAACGCAGGCCTACGCCGAAGGACAGCGTCTCAAAGTAAACTAGGTGCGCGTGCATCACCCCCCTTTCGGGGCAACTTTTGCCCTTCTTTCAGCGAGGCTCCGGGAAATCGTGGCCTGTGCGCGGGCCTCCGACCGTCGGAATACGCTCGGAAGGGGCGGAAACGGAGGCCTGCGGGACGGACAACGTCTCAAATAGGACTAGGTGTGTCCGCGTGGCCCTCGTTTTGGGGCAAATTTTTCCCCTCTGTAAGAGTGGGGCCAGGAAATCGCGGCCCCAGGGCGGGCCCCGTCCGTCGGAACGCGCTCGGAATGGGCGGTAATGGAGGCCTGCGTGGTGGGACAGCGTCTCAAAGAGGACTAGGTGTGTTCGCTTCTCCCTCTTTTTGGGGCAACTTTTGCCTCTCTGTCATGGTGGGGCCGGGAAATCATAGCCTTCGGGCGGGCCTCCGACCGTCGAAATGAAGTCGGTACAGGCAGAAACGGAGGCCTGCACGGAGGGACAGCGTCTCAAAGAATACTTGGTGTGTCCGCGTGGCGCTCTTTTTGGGGCAATTTGTGCACCTCTGTCAGAGTGGGGCTGGGAAATTGAGGACCCCGGGTGGGCCTCCGAACGACGGAACGTGCTCGGAACGGGCGGAAACGGAGGCCTGCGCAGTGGGAAAGCGTCTCAAAGAAAACTAGGTGGGCGTGCATCACCCCCCTTTGGGGGCAACATTTGCCCCTCTGTCAGCATGGGGCCGGGAAATCGCAGCCTCCGGGCGGGCCTCCGTCTGTCGGAACGCTCTCGGAACTCGCGGAAACTGACGCCTGCATGAGGCACAGCGTCTCAAAAAGGACTAGGTTTTCCGTGTTGCCCTGTATTTGGGGCAACTTTTGCCCCACTATCATGCTTGGGACCGGAAATCGCGGCGTCCAGGCGTGCATCCGAACGTGGAACGCGCATGGAACGGGCCTAAATGGAGTCCTGCGCGGAGGGACAGCAACTCAAAGAGGACAAGGTGTGTCCTTGTGGCCCTCTTTTCGGGACAACTTTTGCCTCTCTGTCAGAGTGGGGCCTGGAAATCGCGGACTCCGGGCGGAACTCTGACCGTCGGAATGCTTTCGGAACAAGCAGAACGGAAGCCCCCGCGGAGAGACAGCGTCTCCAAGAGGACTAGGTATGCGCACATCCCCCTCTTTTCGGGGCAACTTTTGGCCCTCTGTCAGGGTGGGCCAAGAAATCGCGACCTCAGGGCAGGCCTCCGATTGTCCGAACACGCTCAGAACGGGCAGAAGCGGAGGCCTGCGCGGAGGGACACCGTCTCAAAAAGGATTAGATGTGTCCGCATCACCCTCTTTTCAGGGCAACTTTTGGCCCTCTGTCAGCGCGGGGCCGGGAAATCTCCGCCTCCAGGCGGGCCTCCGACCGTCGGAACGGACTAGGAACGTTTGGAAACGGATTCCTGCGCTGAGGGACAGCGTTTCAAAGGGGACTAGGTGTGTGCGCGTCACCCTCTTTTCAGGGCAACTTTTGCCCCTCTGTCAGAATGGGAGCGGGAAATCGTGGCCTCCGGGCAGACATCCGACCGTCGGAAGGCGCTCATAACAAGCGGAAACAGAGGCCTGCGTGGAGGGACAGCATCTCAAAGATGACTAGGTGTGTCCGCGTCACCCTATTTTCGGGGCAACTTTTGGCCCTCTGTCAGGGTGGGGCCAGGAAATTGCGGCCTCTGGGGGGGCCCCCGACCGTTGGAACGTGCACGGAATGGGCGGAAACGTATTTCTGCGTGGAGGGACAGCGTCTGAAAGGGGACTAGGTGTGTTTGCTTCACCCTCTATTTTGGAAACTTTTGGGCCTCTGCCACCCTGGGGCCGGGAAATCGCGGCCTCCGGGCAAGCCTTCATCCGTCGGAACGTGCTCGGAAAGGGCAGAAACAGAGGCCTGCGAGGAGGGACAGCGTCTCAAAGGGGACTAGGTGTGTCCGCGTCGCCCTCTTTTTGGGGAAACTTTTGGCCCTCTGTCAGGGTGGCGCAGGGAAATCGCGGCCTCTGGGCGGGCCTCGGACCGTCGGAACGCGCTCGGAACGGGCGGAAACGGAGGTCTGCACGAGGGACAGCGTCTCAAAGAGGACTATGTCTGTCCGCGTGACCTTCTTTTTCGGGGCAACATTTGAACCTCTGTGAGGGTGGGGCCAAAAATTGCGGCCTCTGGGCAGGCCTTCGACTGTAGGAACGCGCACGGAATGGGGGAAACGGATTTCTGCGCGGAGGGACAGCGTCTCAAAGGCGACTAGGTGTGTCCGCATCAAATTCTTTTTGGGGAAACTTTTGGGCTTCTGTCAGGGTGGAGCCCGGAAATCGTGGCCTCTGGGTGGGCATCCGACCGTCGGAACGCACTTGGAACGGGTGGAAACGGATTCCTGTGCGGAGGGACAGCGTCTCAAAGGGGACTAGGTGTGTCCATGTCACCCTCTTTTCGGGGCAAATTTTGGCCTTCTGTCAGGGTCGGGCCGGGAAGTTGCGGATCCGGGCGGGCCTCCAACCGTCGGAACGTGCTCTGAACGGGCGGAAACGGAGGCCTGCGCGAGGGACAGATGCTCAATGAGGATTAGGTGTGTCCACGTGGCTCTCTTTTTGGGTCAACTCTTGCCCCTCTGTCACGGTGGAGCCGGGAAATCGCGGCCTCTGGGCGGTCCTCCGACCGTCGGAACACACTCGGTACGGGTGGAAACGGATTCCTGCGCGGAGGGACAGCGTCTCAAAGGGGATTAGGTGTGTCCGCGTGGCTCTCTTTTCGGGTCAACTCTTGCCCCTCTGTCATGGTGGAGCCGGGAAATCGCGGCCTCTGGGCGGTCCTCCGACCATCGGAACGCACTCGGAACAGCGGGCACAGATTCCTACGCGGAGGGACAGCGTTTCAAAGGTGACTAGGTGCGTGCATCTCCCTGTTTTCCGGGCAACTTTTGCCCCTCTGTCAGAGTGGAGCCGGGAAGTTGCGGCCGCCGTGCAGGACTCCGACTGTCGGAACGTGCTCTGAATGGGCGGAAACGGAGGCCTGCTAGAGGGACTGCGTCTCCAAGGGAAGCAGGTGTGTCCGTTTGGCCCTCTTTTCGGGGCAACTTTTGCCCCTCTGTCAGGGTGGGGCCGGGAAATCGCGGCCTCTGGGCGGGCCACCGACCGTCGGAACGCGGTCGTAACGCGCGGAAACGGAGGTCTGCGCAAAGGACAGCTTCTCAAAAAGGACTAGGTGCGCGCGCTTCGCCCTGTTTCCAGGCATCTTTTGCCTCTGTGTCAGGGTCGGGCCGGGAAATCCTGGCCTTCGGGCGGGCCTCTGACCGTCGTAACGCTCTCGGTATGGTTAGAAACGGAAGCCTGCGCGGAGGGGCAGCGTCTCGAAGAAGACTATGTGTGTCCGCGTGGCCCTCTTTTCGGAGCAACTTTTGCCCCTCTGTCAGAGTGGGGCCGGGGAATCGCCACCTCCGGGAGGGCATCCGACCGTCGGAACGCATGCAGAACGGGCAGAAACAGGGGCCTGTGCGGAGGGACAGCGTCTCAAAGGGGACTAAGTGTGTAAGGGTCACCCTCTTTTGGGGAAAGTTTTGGGACACTGTCAGGGTGGGCCGGGAAAACGCGGCCTCCGGGCGGGCCTCGGACCATCGGAACGTACTCAGAACGGGCGGAAAGGGAGGCCTGTGCGAGGAACAGCATCTCAAAGAGGACTATGTGTGTCTGCGTGGCCCTCTTTTCGGGCAACATTTGGACCTCTGTCAGGGTGGGGTCGGGAAATCCCGGCCTCCGGGCTGGCCTCCGACCTTTTGAACGCACCCGGAATGGGCGGAAACGGATATCTGCACAGAGGGACAGCATCTCAAAGGGGACTAGGTGTTTCCGCGTCACCATCTTTTTGGGGAAACTTTTGGGCCTCTGTCAGGGTGGGGTGGGAAAGCGCGGATCCGGGCGGGCCTCCGACCGTCGGAACGTGCTCTGAACGGGCGTAAACGTTGGCCTGCCTCTGGACAGATGCTCAAAGAGGATTAGGTGTGTCCAAGTGGATCTCTTTTCGGGGCAACTCTTGCCCCTCTGTCCTGTTGAAGCCGGGAAATCACGGCCTCTGGGCGGTCCTCCGACCGTCGGAACGCACTCGGAATGGCGGGCACAGATTCCTGCGTGGATGGACAGCGTCTCAAAGGGAACCAGGCATGTCCGTGTGGCCCTCTTGTCGGGGCAACTTTTGGGCCTCTGTCAGGGTGGGGCCGGGAAATTGTGGCCTCCGGGCGGCCTCCGACCGTCGGAACGCGCTCGTAACGGGCGGAATCAGAGGTCTGCGCGAAGGACATCTTCTCAAAGATACTAGGTGCGCTCACTTAACCCTGTTTTCCGGGCAACTTTTGCCTCTCTGTCATGGTGGGGCTGGGAAATCGCGGCCTCAGGGAGGGCCTCCGACCGTCGGAACGCACTCACAATGGACGGAAACGGAGACCTGCGTGGAGGGACAGCGTCTCAAAGAGGACTATGTGTCTCCGCGTGGCCCTTTTTTTGGAGCAACCTTTGCCCCTCTTTCGGAGTGGGGCCAGGAAGTCGCGGCCTCCGGGCGGGACTCCGATTGTCGGAACGCTCTCAGAATGGGTGGAAACGCAGGCCTGCGCGAGGGATTGCGTCTCCAAGAGAACCATGTGTGTCCGTGTGGCCCTCATTTCCGGGAAACATTTTCCCCTCTTTCAGGGTAGGGCTGGGAAATCGTGGCCTCTGGGCGGGCATCCGACTGTCAGACCGTTCTCGGTAAGGACTGAAACGGAGGCCTGCGCGGGCGGAAACTGTCTCAAAGAGGACTAGGTGTGTCCACGTCACCCTCATTTCGGGGCAGCTTTTGCCCCTCTGTAAGGTTGGGGCTGGGAAATCGCGGCCTTTGGGCGGGCCTCCGACCATTGGAACGCGCTCGGAACACGAGGAAACGACGGACTGCCCGACGGGACAGCGTCTGAAAGAGGACTGGATGTGTCCGCGTGGCCCTCTTTTCGGGGCAACTTTTGCCCCTCTGTCAGAGTGGGGCCGGGAAGTTGCGGCCCACAGGTGGGCCTCCGACTGTCGGAACACGCTCGGAATGGGCGGAAACGGCGGCCTGCGCGGAGTGACAGCATCTCAAAGAGGTCTAGGTTTCTCCGCGTCGCCCTGTTTTCGGGGCAAGTCTTGCCCATCTGTCAGGGTGGTGCTGGGAAATCGCGGCCCCTGGGCGGGATTCCGACCGTCGGAACGCTCTCGGTATGGGCAGAAACGGAGGCCTGCGCAGCGGGAAACCGTCTCAAAGAGGACTAGGTGTCCCCGCGTTGCCCAGTTTTCATGGCCACTTTTGCCCCTCTGCCAGGGTGGGGCCAGGAAATCACGGACTACGGGCGGGCCTACGACCGTCGGAACGCGCTCGGAACAGGCGGAAATGGAGACCTGCGCGGAGGGACAGCTCCTCAAAAAAAACTAGGGGCGTGCACATCGCCCTCCTTTCGGGGCAACTTTTGCCAATCGGAGTTTGGGGCAGGGAAATCGCGGTCTCCAGGCGGGACTCCGACCGTCAGAACGCTCTCGGAACGGGAGAAAACGAAGGCCTGCACGAGGGAACGTGTCTCAAAGTGGACTGGGTGCACGTGCGTCGCCCTGTTTTCGGGGCAACTTTTGCCTTTCTGTCAAGGTGGGGCTGGGAAATCCCGGCCTTTGGCGGGCCTCCGATTTTCGAAACGCGCTCGGAATGGTCAGAAACGGAGGCCTGCACGGAGGGACATCTTCTCAAAGAAAACTAGGGGAGCGCGCGTCGCCCTCCTTTCGGGTCAAGTCTTGCCCATCTGTCCGGTTGGGGCCGGGAAATCGTGGCCTCTGATAGGCTTCCGACTGTCGGAAAGCACTCGGTAAGGGCGGAAATGGAGGCCTGCGTGGAGGGACAGCGTCTGAAAGAGGTCTAGGTGTGTCCACATGGCCCTTTATTCGGGGCAACTTTTGCCCCTCTGTCAGGGTGGGGCTGGGAAATCGCGGCCTCTGGGTGGTCCTCCGACAGTCGGAACGCGCTCGGAACGGGAGGAAATGGAGGCCTGCGTGGAGGGACAGCGTCTCAAATAGGACTGGGTGTGTCCGCATGGCCCTCTTTTCGGCTCATCTTTTGCCACTCTGTCAGGGTGGGGATGGGAAATCGCGGCCTCCGGGCATGTCTCTGACCCTCGAAACGCGCTCAGAACGGGTGGAAACCGTGACTTGCGCGGAGGGACTGCGCCTCAAAGAGGACCAGGTGCGCGCCTTGCCCTGTTTTCTGGGCAACTTTTGCCTTTCTGTCAGGGTGGGTCCGGGAAATCCTGGCTTTCGGGGGGGCCTCCGACCGTCGTAACGCGCTCTGTATGGGCAGAAACGGAGGCCTGAGCGGAGTGACAGAGTCTCAAAGACGATTAGGTGTGTTCGTGTGGCCCACTTTTCGGGGTAACTTTTTCCCCTCTGTCAGGGTAGGGCTGGGAAATCGCGGCCTCTGGGCGGGCCTCCGACCGTCGGAACGCGCTTGGTATGGGAAGAAACGGAGGCCTGCGCGGACAGAAAGCGTCTCAAAGTGGACTAGGTGTGTGAACGACACCCTGTTTTTGGGGAAACCTTTGGGCCTCTGTCAGGGTGGGGCAGGGAAATCGCGGCCTCCGGGCCGGCCTCCGACCGTCGGAACGCGCACGGAATCGGCGGAAACGAATTTCTGCCCTGAGGGACAGCGTTTCAAAGGGGACTAGGTGTGCTCACGTCACCCTCTTTTTGGGGAAACTTTTGGGCCTTTGTCAGGGTGGGGCCAGGAAATCACGTCCTCCGGTCAGTCCTCCGACCAACGTAACGCGCTCGGAACGGGCAGAAAAGGAGGCCTGCGCGTAGGACAGCGTCTCAAAGAGGACTAAGTACACGCACTTCGCCCTGTTTTCCAGGCAACTTTTGCCTCTCATTCAGGGTGGGGCCGGGAAATCCTGGCATTTGGGCGGGCCTCCAACTGTCGTAACGTGCTCAGTATGGACAGAAACGGAGGCCTGCGTGGCGGGACAGCGTCTCAAAGAGGACTATGTGAGTCCGCGTGGCCCTCTTTTTGGGGCAACTTTTGGACCTCTGTCAGAGTGGGGCAGGGAAATCGCGGCCTCTTGGCGGTCCTCCGACCGTCAGAACGCGCACGGAATGGGGCGGAAACGGATTTCTGCGCGGAGGGACTGTGTCTCAAAGGTGACTAGGTGCATGCATCTCCCTGTTTTCCGGGCAACTTTTGCCCCTCTGTCAGGGTGGAGCCGGGAAGTCGCGGCCTCCAGGCGGGCCTCCGACCGTCGGAACGCGCTCGTAACGGGCGGAAACGGAGGCCTGCGTGAAGGACAGCCTCTCAAAGAGGACTAGGTGTACTCGCTTCGCCCTGTTTTCCGGGCAACTTTTGCCTCTCTGTCACGGTGGGGCCGGGAAATCCTGGTCTTCGGGCAGGCCTCCGACCGTCGTAGAGCTCTCGGTATTGGCAGAAACGGAAGCCTGCGCGGAGGAACAGCGTCTCAAAGAGGACTATGTGTGTCCGCGTGGCCCTATTTTCATAGCAACTTTTGCCCCTCTGCCAGAGTGGGGCCAGGAAATCGCGGACTCCGGGCGTAACTCTGACCATCGGAACGCTCTCAGAACAAGCGGAAACGGAGGCCCCCGCAAAGTGACAGCGTCTCCAAGAGGACTAGGTGCGAGCACATCCCCGCTTTTCGGGGCAACATTTGGACCTCTGTCAGGGTGGGGCCGGGAAATCTCGGCCTCTGGGCTTGCCTCCGACGGTCGGAACGCGCACGGAATGGGCGGAAACAGATTTCTGCGTGGAGGGACAGCGTCTCAAAGGGGACTGGGTGTGTCCGCGTCACCCTCTTTTTGGGGAAAGTTTTGGGCCTCTCTCAGGGTGGGGCCGGGAAATCGCGGCCTCTGGGTGGGCCTCCGACCTTCAGAACGTGCTCAGAATGGGCAGAAACGGCGGCCTGCGTGAGGGACAGCGTCTCAAAAGGGACTAGGTGTGTCCGCGTCACCCTCTATTCGGGGCAACTTTTGGACCTCTGTCAGGGTGGGGCCGGGAAATCGTGGTCTCCGGGAGGGCCTGCGACCGTCGGAACGCACTCAGAACAGGGAGAAACGGAGGCCTGCGTGGAGGGACAGCGTCTCAAAGAGGAGTAAGTGCACGTGCATGGCCCCTTTTCGGGGCAACTTTTGCCCCTCTGTCAGGCTGGGGCCGGGAAATCGCGGCGACCGGGCGGGCCTCTGACCGTTGGAACGCGCTCGGAATGGGCGGAAATGGAGGCCTGCGCGGAGGGACAGCATCTCAAAGAGGACTAGGTGTGTCCACGTCACCCTCTTTTTGGGGAAACTTTTGGCCCTCTGTCAGGGTGGGGCCGGGAAATTGCTGCCTCCGGGCGGCCCTACAACCATTGGTACGTGCTCGGAACAGGCAGGAACACAGGCCTGCGCGGAGGGACAGCGTCTCAAAGGGGCCTTGGTGTGTCCGCGTCACCCTCTTTTTGGGGAAACTTTTGGGCCTCTGTCAGGGTGGGGCCAGGAAATCACGGTCTCTGGGTGGGCCTCCGACCATCGAAACGTGCTCTGAACGGGCAGAAACGGAGGCCTGCGCGAAAGACAGCGTTGCAAAGAGGACTATGTATGTCCGCGTGACCCTCTTTTCGGGGCAACTTTTGGACCTCTGACAGGGTGGGGCCGGGATATCGCGGCCTCTGGGCGGGTCTCCGACCGTCGGACCGTGCTCGGTAAGGGCTGAAACGGATGCCTGCGCAGACGGAAACTGTCTCAAAGAGGACTAGGCGTGTCCCGTCACCCTCATTTCGGGGCAGGTTTTTCCCCTCTGTCAGGTTGGGGCCGGGAAATCGCGGCCTTTGGGCGGGCCTCTGACGAGTGGAACGCGCTCAGAACACGCGGAAATGGAGGCCTGCGTGGCGGGACAGCGTCTCAAAGAGGACTAGGTTTTTCCTCATGGCCCTTTTTTAGGGGCAACTTTTGCCCCTCTGTCAGGGTAGAGCTGGGAAATCGTGGCCTCTGGATGGGCCTCCGACTGTCGGAACGCACTCGGTAATGGCCTAAACGGAGGCCTGCCTGGACAGAAAGAGTCTCAAAGAGGACTAGGTGTGTCCACGTCACCCTCATTTCGGGGCAACTTTTGCCCCTCTGTCAGGGTGGGGCCAGGAAATCGTGGCCTCCGGGCGGGTCTCTGACCGTCGGAACGCGGTCGGAACGGGCGGAACAGGAGGCCTGCGTGGAGGGACAGCATCTCAAAGAGGACTCGGTGTGTCCGCGTCACCCTCTTTTCGGGGCAACTTTTGCCCCTCTGTCAGAGTGGGCCGGGAAATCACGGCCTCCGGG
>NW_025335687.1:23981-47711 GCF_004798865.1 Varanus komodoensis
AGCCCCCTCTTTTCGGGGCAACTTTTGGCCCTTTGTCAGGGTGGGCCGGGAAATCGCGGCCTCTGTGTGGGACTCCGACCGTCGGAACTTGCTCGGAATGGGTGGAAAGGGAGGCCTGCGCAGAGGGACAGCGCCTGAAAGAGGACTAGATGCGTGCCTCGCCTGTTTTCCGGGCAACTTTTGCTGTCTGTCAGGGTGGGGCCGGGAAATCGCGGATCCGGGCGGGCCTCAAACCATGGGAACGCACTCGGAACGGCGGGCACAGATTCCTGCACGGAGGGACAGCGTCTCAAAGGGGACTAGGTGCGTGCATCGCCCTGTTTTCCGGGCAACTTTTGCCCCTCAGTCAGGGTGCAGCCGGGAAGGAAGGGCCTCCGGGCGGGTCTCCGACTGTCAGAACGCTCTCGGAATGGGCGGAAATGGAGGCCTGCACGAGGGACTGCGTCTCCAAGGGAACCAGGTGTGTCCGTGTGGCCCCTATTTCGGGGCAACTTTTGCCCCTTTGTCAGGGTGGAGCCAGGAAATCCCGGCCTCCTGGCGGGCCCCAAACCATGGGAACGCGTTCAGAACAGGCAGAAACGGAGGCCTGCGTGGAAGGACAGCGTCTCAGAGGGGACTATGTCTGTCCGCGTGGCCTTGTTTTCGGAGCAGCTTTTGCCCCTCTGTCAGAGTGGGGCCGGGAAATCGCGGCCTCCAGGAGGGCCTCCGACCGTCGGAACACACTCAGAACAGGCAGAAACGGAGACCTGCGTCGAGGGACAGCATCTCAAAGAGGAGTAAGTGCGCGTGTATGGTCCCTTTTCGGGGCAACTTTTGCCCCTCTGTCAGAGTGGGTCTGGGAAATCGCGGACTCCGGGCGGACGTCCGACCGTCAGAACGCTCTCAGATCAAGCGGAAATGGAGGTGCCTGCGGAGGGACAGCGCCTCCAAGAGGACTAGGTGCGCACACATCCCCCTCTTTTCAGGGCAACTTTTGGCCCTTTGTCAGGGTCTGCCAGGAAATCGCAACCTCCGGGCGGTCCTCCAACCGTCAGAACGTGCTCGGAACGGGCAGAAACAGAGGCCTGCGTGGAGGGATAGCGTCTCAAAGGGTACTAGGTGTGTCCGGGTACCCTCTTTTTGGGGAAAGATTTGGGTCTCTGTCAGCGTGGGGCCGGGAAATCGCGGCCTCCAGGCGGGCTTCCGAACATCGGAACGAGCTCGGAAAGGGCGGAAAAGGAGGCCTTGCGAGGGACAGTGTCTCAAAGAGGACTATGTGTGTCCACGTGGCCCTCTTTTCGGGGCAACTTTTGGACATCTGTCAGGGTGGGGCCGGGAGATCCTGGTCTCCGGGTGGGCCTCAGCCCATTGCAAGCCGTTCGGAACGGGCAGAAACAGAGGCCTGCATGGAAGGACAGCGTCTCAAAGAGGAGTAGGTGTGTCTGCGTGGCCCTCTTTTCGCGACAACTTTTGGGCCTCTGTCAGGGTGGGGCCGGGAAATCGCGGCGTCCGTGCGGTCCTCAGACAGTCGAAACGCACTTGGAATGGGTGGAAACGGAGGCCTGCGCGGAGGGACAACGTCTGCAAGAGGACTAGGTGGATGCGCGTCACCCTGTTTTCGGGGAAAGTTGGCCCCACTTTCAACGTGGGGCCGGGAAGTCGCGGCCTCCGTGCAAGACTCCGACCGTGGGAACGCGCTCGGAACGGGCTAAAACGGAGGTCTGCATGGAAGGACAGTGACTCAAAGAGGACTAGGTGTGTCCGCGTGGCCCTCTTTTCGGGGCAACTTTTGCCCCTTTGTCAGTTTCGGGCCGGGAAATTGCGGTGTCCGAGCGGGCCTCCGACCGTCGGAACATGCTCGGAACGGGCGGAAACAGAGGCCTGCGCGAAGGACAGCTTCTCAAAGAGGACTAGGTGCATGCTTTGCCCTGTTTTCCGGGCATCTTTTGCCCCTCTTTCATGGTCGGGCCGGTAAATCCTGGCCTTCGGACGGGCCTTCGACCGTCGGAACGCGTTCAGAACAGGCAGAAACGGAGGCCTGCGTGGAGGGACAGCATCTCATAGAGGAGTAGGTGTGTCCGCATGGCCCTCTTCTCGGAGCAACTTTTGCCCCTCTGTCAGAGTGGGGCCGGGAAATCCTTGCCTTCGGGCTGGACTCCGACCGTCATAACGCGCTCGGTATTGGCAGAAAATGAGGCCTGCATGAAGGACAGTGTCTCAAAGAGGACTAGATGCGCGTGCTTCGCCCTGTTTTCCGGGCAACTTTTGCCTCTCTGTCAGGGTGGGGCTGGGAAATCCCGGCCTTCGGGCGGACCTCCGACTGTGGTAACGTGCTCGGTATGGGCAGAAATGGAGGCCTGCGCGGAGGGACAGCGTCTCCAAGAGGACTAGGTGAGTGCATCGCCCTGTTTTCCTGGCAACTTTTGCCCCTCTGTAAGGGTGGGGCCGGGAAAGCGCGGCTTCCGGGCGGGTCTCCGACTGTCGGAACGCTCTCGGAATGGGCGGAAACGGAGGCCTGTGCGAGGGATTGCATCTCCAAGAGAACCAGGTGTGTCCGTGTGGCCCTCATTTCGGCGCAACATTTGCCCCTCTGTCAGGTTGGAACCGGGAAATCCAGGCCTCTGGGCGGGCCTCAGACCGTGGGAACGTGCTTGGAACGGGCTAAAACGGAGGTCTGCGTGGAAGGACAGCGTCTCAAAGAGGACTAGGTGTGTCCGCGTGGCCCTCTTTTCGGGGCAACTTTTGCCCCTTTGTCAGTTTCAGGCCGGGAAATCGCGGTTTCCGGGCGGGCCTCCGACTGTCAGAACATGCTCGGAACGGGCGGAAACAGAGGCCTGCGCGAAGGACAGCTTCTCAAAGAGGACTAGGTGCATGCTTCGCCCTGTTTTCCGGGCATCATTTGCCCCTCTTTCATGGTCGGGCCGGTAAATCCTGGCCTTCGGACGGGCCTTCGATCGTCGGAACGCGTTCAGAACAGGCAGAAACGGAGGCCTGCGTGGAGGGACAGCGTCTCAAAGAGGAGTAGGTGTGTCCGCGTGGCCCTCTTCTTGGAGCAACTTTTGCTCCTCTGTCAGGGTGGGGCTGGGAACTCGTGGCCTCCGGACGGACGTTCAACTGTCGGAACGCGCTCGCAGTGGGCAGAAACGAAGGCCTGCTTGGAGAGACAGCATCCCAAAGATGACAAGGTGTATCCGCTTCTCCCTCTTTTCGGGGAATCTTTTGCCACTCTTTCAGCGTGGAGCAGGGAAATTGCAGCCTTCGGGTGGCCTCCGACCGTAGAAACGCGGTCGGTACAGGCGGAAACGGAGTCCTGCGTGGAGGAACACGATCTCAAAGAAGACTAGTTGTGTCATTGTGTCCCTGTTTTCGGGGCAACTTTTGCCTCTCTGTCAGGGCGGCGCCGGGAAATCCCGGCCTTCGGCGGTCCTCCGACCGTCGGAACGCACTCGGAACTGCCGGAAATGGAGGTCTGCACGGAAGGACAGCGTCTCAAAGAGGACTAGGTGTGTCCGTGTGGCCCTCTTTTCGGGGCAACTTTTTCCCTTCTGTCTGGGTCAGGCCGGGAAATCGCAGCTTCTGGGCATACATCAGAACGTGAAGCGCGCTCGGAACGGGCGGAAACGGAGGCCTGCTTGGAGCGACAGCGTCTCAAAGAGAACTAGGTATGTCTGCGTCGCCCTCTTTTCGGAGCAATTCTTGCCCATCTGTCAGGGTGGGGCTGGGAAATCGCAGCCTCTCAGCGGACCTCTGACTGTCGGAACGCACTCGGTAAGGGCAGAAACGGAGGCCTGCGTGTAGGGACAGTGTCTGAAAGAGGACTTGGTGCTCACCCGTCGCCCTGTTTTTGGGGCTACTTTTGCCCCTCTGTCAGGGTGGGGCCGGGAAATCGCGGCCCTTGGGCGGGCCTCCGACCGTCGTCACGTGCTCCGAACACGCGGAAATGGAGGCCCGCACGGCGGGAAAGCGTCTCAAAGAGGACTAAGCGTGTCCACGTGGCCCTCTATTCGGGGCAAGTTTTGCCCCTTTACCAGGGAGGGGCCGGGAAAGCGCGGCCTCTGGGCGGGCCTCCGACCGTCGTCACGTGCTCCGAACACGCGGAAACGGAGGCCCGCACGGCGGGAAAGCGTCTCAAAGAGGACTAAGCGTGTCCACGTGGCCCTCTATTCGGGGCAAGTTTTGCCCCTTTACCAGGGAGGGGCCGGGAAAGCGCGGCCTCTGGGCGGGCCTCCGACCATCGGAATGCAAACGGAACACACGGAAACGGAGGCTGCACGGCGGGACAGCTTCTCAAAGAGGATTTGGTGTGTCCACGTCGCCCTGTTTTCGGGGCAACTTTTGCCCTTTTTCCGGGTGGAGCCAGGAAATCGCGGCCTTTGGGAGGGCCACCGACCTTCAGAACGGGCGGAAATGGAGGCCTGCGTGGAGCGACAGCGTCTCAAAGAAAACTAGGTGCGCGTTTTGCCCCTCTGTAAGGGTGGGGCCTGGAAATCGCGGCTTCCGCGCGGGCCTCTGACCATCGGAACGCACTCAGAACGGGCAGAAACGGAGGCCTACGCGAGGGACAGATGCTCAAAGAGTATTAGGTGTGTCGGCGTGGCTCTCTTTTCGGGGCAACTCTTTCCCCTCTGTCAGGGTGGAGCCGGGAAATCCCGGCCTCCGGGCAGGCCTCAGACCGTGGGAACGCGCACGGAACGGGCAGACACGGACGCCTGCGTGGAAGGACAGCATCTGAAAGAGGACTAAGTGTGTCCGTGTGGCCCTCTTTTGTGGTCAACTTTTTGGCCTCTGTCAGGGTGGGGACGGGAAATCGCGGCCTCCGGGCGGGCCTCCGACCGGCGGAACGCGCTCGGAATGGGTGGAAACAGATTTCTGCGTGGAGGGACAGCGTCTGAAAGGGGACTAGGTGTGTTCGCGTCACCCTATTTTTGGGAAACTTTTGGGCCTCTGTCAGGGTGGAACCGGGAAGTAGCGTCCTCCGGGCGGGTCTCCGACTGTCGAAACGTGCTCGGAATGGGCGGAAACGGAGGCCCACGCGAGGGATTTCATCTCCAAGAGAACCAGGTGTGTCCGTGTGGCCCTCTTTTCAGGGCAACTTTTGCCCCTCTGTCAGGTTCGAACTGGGAAATCGCGGCCTCCGGACGGGCCTCGGAACCTGGGAACGTGCTCGGAACGGGCTAAAACGGAGGCCTGCGTGGAAGGACAGCGTCTCAAAGAGGACTAGGTCTGTCCGCGTGGCCCTCGTTTCGGGGCTACTTTTGCACCTGTGTCAGGGTGGGGCCGGGAAATCGTGGCCTCCGGGAGGGCCTCCGACCATCGGAACGCGCTCGGAATGGGTCGAAACGGAGGCCTGCGTGGAGGGACAGCGCCTCCAAGAGGACTAGGTGGACATTTGTCACCCTGTTTTCGGGGTAACTTTTGCCCCACTGTCAGCGTGGGGCTGGATAATCGCAGCCTCCGGGCAAGCCTCCGACCGTTGGAACGTGCTCGGACGGGCAAAAACAGAGGCCTGCGCGAGGGACAGATGCTCAAAGAGGATTAGGTGTGTCCACGTGGCTCTCTTTTCGGGGCAACTCTTTCCCCTCTTTCAGGGTGGAGCCGGGAAATCCCGGCCTCCGGGCAGGCCTCAGACCGTGGGAACGCGCACGGAAGTGGCAGAAACGGAGGCCTGCGTGGAAGGACAGCCTCTCAAAGAGGACTAGGTGTGTCCGTGTGTCCTCTTTTCTGGGCAACTTTTGCCCTCTGTCAGTGTGGTGCCGGGAAATCCCGGCCTCCGGGCAGGCCTCGGACCGTGGGAACGTGTACGGAACGGGCAGACACGGACGCCTGCGTGGAAGGACAGCGTCTGAAAGAAGACTAAGTGTGTCCGCGTGGCCCTCTTTTTGGGGCTACTTTTGCACCTGTGTCAGGGTGGGGCTGGGAAATCGCGGCCTCCGGGCTGGCCTCCGACCGCCGGAACGCGCTCGGAACGGGCAGAAACAGATTTCTGCGCGGAGGGACAGCGTCTCAAAGCGGACTAGGTGTGCTCGCGTCACCCTATTTTTGGGAAACTTTTGGGCCTCTGTCAGGGTGGAACCGGGAAGTAGCGGCCTCCGGGCGGGTCTCCGACTGTCGAAACGCGCTCGGAATGGGTGGAAACGGAGGCCTGCGCGAGGGATTTCATCTCCAAGAGAACCAGGTGTGTCCTTGTGGCTCTCTTTTCGGGGCGACTTTTGCCCCTCTGTCAGGTTGGAACCGGGAAATCGCGGCCTCCGGATGGGCCTCAGACCATGGGAACATGCTCGGAACAGGCTAAAACGGAGGCCTGCGTGGAAGGACAGCGTCTCAAAGAGGACTAGGTGTGTCCGCGTGGCCCTATTTTCGGGGATACTTTTGCACCTGTGCCAGGGTGGGGCCGGGAAATCGTGGCCTCCGGGAGGGCCTCCGACCTTCGGAACGTGCTCGGAATGGGTCGAAACGGAGGGCTGCGCGGAGGGACAGCGCCTCCAGAAGGACTAGGTGGACACATGACACACGTTTTTGGGGCAACTTTTGCCCCACTGTCAGCGTGGGGACGGATAATCGCAGCCTCCGGGCAAGCCTCCGACCATTGGAACGTGCTCGGACGGGCAAAAACAGAGGCCTGCGCAGAGGGACAGCGTCTCAAAGGGGACAAGGTGTGTCCGTGTCGCCCTCTTTTTGGAGAAACAATTGGGCCTCTGTCAGGGTGGGGCTGGGAAATCGCGGCCTCTGGTCGGGCCTCCGACTGTCGGAACACGCTCGGAATGGGCGGAAACGGAGACCTGCGTGGAGGGACAGCGTCTCAAAGAGAACTAGGTATGTCCGCGTCGCCCTCTTTTCGGGGCAACTTTTTCCTCTCTGTCAGGGTGAGGCCGAGAAATCGCGGCCTCCGGGCGTGCCTCCGACTGTCGGAACGCTCTCGGAATGGGTGGAAACGGGGACCTGCGTGAGGGACAGCGTCTGAAAGAGGACTAGGTGCGCGTGGATCACCCGCCTTTTGGGGCAACTTTTGCCCCTCTGTCAGCGTGGGGCCGGGAAATCGGGGCCTCCGGGCGGGCCCCGTCCGTCGGAACACGCTCGGAATGGGCGGTAATGGAGGCCTGCGTGGTGGGACAGCATCTCAAAGAGGACTAGGTGTGTCTGCTTCTCCCTCAATTCGGGGCAACTTTTTCCTCTCTCTCAGGGTGAGGCCGGGAAATCGCTGCCTTCAGCGGGCCTCAGACCGTCGAAACGCGGTCGGTACAGGCAGAAACGGAGGCCTGCGTGTCGGGACAGCGTCTCAAAGAGGACTATGTATGTCCGCGTGGCCCTCTTTTCAGGGCAACTTGTGCCCCTCTGTCAGGGTGGGGCCGGGAAATCGCAGCCTCCAGGCTTGCAGCCGCACGTGGAACGCGCTCGGAACACGCGGAAACGGAGGCCTGCGCGGCGCGACAGCATCTCAAAGAGAACTAGGTGTATACGCTTCTCCCTCTTTTTGGGATAATTTTGCTTCTCTGTCAGGGTGGGGCCGGGAAATCACAGCCTTCGGGCGGGCCTCCGACCATCGAAACGCGGTTGGTACAGGCAGAAACGGAGGCCTGTGTGGAGGGACAGCATCTCAAAGAAAACTAGGTTCGCGTTCGTCTTTCTCCTTTCGGGGCAACTTTTGCCCGTCTGCCAGAGTGGGGCCAGGAACTCGCACCCTCCGGGCGGGACTCTGACCGTCGGAACGTGGACGGAATGGGTGGAAACGGAGGCCTGGGTGGAGGGACAGCGTCTCAAAGAGGACTAGGTGTGTCCACGTGGCCCTCTATTCAAGGCAACTCTTGCCACTTTGTCAGGGTGGGGCTGGGAAATCGCGGCCTCTGGGCAGGCCTCCGACCGTCAGAACGCGAACGGAACACGCGGAAACGGGGGCCTGCGTGGCGGGACAGCATCTCAAAGAGGATTTGGTGTGTCCGCGTGGATCTCTGTTCGGGGCAACTTTTGCCCCTTTGTCAGGGTGGGGCCGGGAACTCGCGGCCTCCGGGCGGACCTCCAACCGTCGGAACGCGCTCGCAGTGGGCAGAAACGAAGGCCTGCTTGGAGGGACAGCATCTCAAAGATGACTAGGTGTGTCCACTTCTTCCTCTTTTCGGGGAAACTTTTGCCACTCTTTCAGGGTGGAGCCGGGAACTTGCAGCCTTCGGGCGGCCTCCGACCATAGAAACGCGGTTGGTACAGGCGGAAACGGAGTCCTGCGCGGAGGAACACGATCTCAAAGAAGACTAGTTGTGTCCTTGTGTCACTCTTTTCGGGGCAACTTTTGCTTCTCTGTCAGGGTGGGGCCGGGAAATCCCGGCCTTCGGGCAGTCCTCCGACCGTCGGAACGCACTCGGAACGGCCGGAAATGGAGGCCTGCACGGAAGGACAGCGTCTCAAAGAGGACTAGGTGTGTCCGTGTGGCCCTCTTTTCGGGGCAACTTTTTCCCTTCTGTCTTGGTCGGGCCGGGAAATCGCAGCTTCCGGGCATGCATCCGAACCTGGAACGCGCTCGGAACGGGCGGAAATGGAGGCCTGCTTGGAGCAACAGCGTCTCAAAGAGAACTAGGTATGTCTGCGTCGCCCTTTTTTCGGGGCAAGTCTTGCCCATCTGTCAGGGTGGGGCTGGGAAATCGTAGCCTCTGAGTGTAGGGACAGCGTCTGAAAGAGGACTTGGTGCGCGCCCGTCGCCCTGTTTTCGGGGCTACTTTTGCCCCTCTGTCAGGTTGGGGCCGGTAAATCGCAGCCCTTGGGCGGGCCTCCGACCGTCGGAATGCCTTCCGAACACGCGGAAACGGAGGCCTGCAAGGCGGGACAGCGTCTCAAAGTGGACTAGGTGTGTCCACGTGGCCCTCTATTCGGGGCAACTTTTGCCCCTTTGTCAGGGTAGGGCTGGGGAATGCGCAGCCTCTGGGCGGGCCTCTGACCATCGGAACGCGAACGGAACACACAGAAACGGAGGCTGCACGGCGGGACAGCGTCTCAAAATGATTTTGGTGTGTCCACGTTGCCCTGTTTTCGGGGCAACTTTTGCCCTATTTCCGGGTGGAGCCAGGAAATCGCGGCCTTTGGGCGGGCCTCCGACCTTCAGAACGGGCGGAAATGGAGACCTGCGCGGAACGACAGCATCTCAAAGAAAACTTGGTGCGTGTTTTGCCCCTCTGTAAGGGTGCGGCCTGGAAATCGCGGCTTCCGGGCGGGCCTCCAACCGTCGGAACGCACTCGGAACGGGCGGAAACGGAGGCCTGCGTGAGGGACAGATGCTCCAAGAGGATTCGGTGTGTCCGCGTGGCTCTCTTTTCGGGGCAACTCTTTCCTCTCTGTCAGGGTGAAGCCGGGAAATCCCGGCCTCCGGGCAGGCCTCAGACCGTGGGAACGCTCACGGAACTGGCAGAAACAGAGGCCTGCGTGCAAGGACAGCCTCTCAAAGAGGACTAGGTGCGTCCGTGTGGCCCTCTTTTGTGGTCAACTTTTGGGCCTCTGTCAGGGTGGGGATGGGAAGTCGCGGCCGCCAGGCAGGTCTCCGACTGTCGGAATGCGCTCGGAATGGGCGGAAACGGAGGCCTGCGTGAAAGGACAGCGTCTGAAAGAGGACTAAGTGTGTCCGCGTGGCCCTCTTTTGTGGTCCACTTTTTTCCTCTGTCAGGGTGGGGACGGGAAATCGCGGCCTCCGTGCAGGCCTCCGACCACCGGAACGCGCTCGGAACGGGCGGAAACAGATTTCTGCGCGGAAGGACAGCGTCTCAAAGGGGACTAGGTGTGTCCGCGTCACCCTATTTTTGGGAAACTTTTGGGGGTCTCTGTGAGGATGGAACCGGGAAGTAGCGGCCTCCGGGCGGGTCTCCGACTGTCGAAACGCGCTCGGAATGCGCGGAAATGGAGGCCTGCGTGAGGGATTTAATTTCCAAGAGAACCAGGTGTGTCCTAGCGGCCCACTTTTCGGGGCAACTTTTGCCCCTCTGTCAGGTTGGAACCGGGAAATCGTGGCCTCCGGATGGGCCTCAGACCGTGGGAACGTGCTTGGAACGGGCTAAAACGGAGGCCTGCGTGGAAGGACAGCGTCTCAAAGAGGACTAGGTGTGTCCGCGTGGCCCTCTTTTCAGGCTACTTTTGCACCTGTGTCAGGCTGGGGCCGGGAAATCGCGGCCTCCGGGCAAGACTCCGACCGTTGGAACGTTCTCGGACAGGCAGAAACAGAGGCCTGCGCGGAGGGACAGCGTCTCAAAGGGGACTATGTGTGTCCGTGTCGCCCTCTTTTTGAAGAAACATTTGGGCCTCTGTCAGGGTGGGGTCGGGAAATCGCGGATCCGGGCGGGCCTCCGACCGTCGAAACGTGCTCTGAACGGGCGGAAACAGAGACCTGCGTGAGGGACAGATGCTCAAAGAGGACAAGGTGTGTCCGCGTGGTCCTCTGTTCGGGGCAACGTTTGGGCCTTTGTCAGGGTGGGGCAGGGAAATCGCAGCCTCTGGGTGGGCCTCCGACCGTCGGAACGCGCTCGGAATGGGCAGAAACGGAGGCCTGTGCGAGGGAAAGCGTCTCAAAGGGGACTAGGTGTGCCCCCATCACCCTCTATTCGGGGCAACTTTTGGACCTCTCTCAGGGTAGCACCGGGAAATTGCTGCCTCCGTGCAAGCCTCCGACCGTCAGAACGCGCTCAGAACAGACAGAAACGGAGACCTGCGCGGGGGGACATTGTCTCAAAGAGGACCATGTGTGTCTGCGTTACCCTCTTTTTGGGGAAACTTTTGGGCTTCTGTCAGGGTGGGACCGGGAAATCGCGGCCTCTTGGCGGGCCTCCGACCGTCGGAACGCGCACAAAATGTGCAGGAACGGATTTCTGCGCGCAGGGACAGCATCTCAAAGAGGACTAGGTGTGTCCGCGTCACCCTCTATTTGGGGAAACTTTTGGGCCTCTGTCAGGATGGGGCTGGGAAATCGCGGCCTCTGGGCGGGCCTCCGACCGTCGGAACGTGCCCGGTATTGGCAGAAACGGAAGCCTGGGCGGAGGGACAGCGTCTCAAAGAGGACTATATGTGTCCGCGTGGCCCTTTTTTGGGAGCAACTTTTGCCCCTCTGTCAGAGTGGGGGCGGGAAATCGCGGCCTCCTGGAGGGCCTCCGACCGTCGGAACGTGCCCGGTATTGGCAGAAACGGAAGCCTGGGCGGAGGGACATTGTCTCAAAGAGGACCATGCGTGTCCGCGTAGCCCTTTTTTTGTAGCAACTTTTGCCCCTCTGCCAGACTGGGTCTGGGAAATCGCGGACTCCGGGCGGAATTCTGACCGTCGGAACGCGCTCAGAACCGGATGAAACGGAGGCCCCCACAAAGGGACAGCGTCTCCAAGAGGACCAGGTGCGCGCACATCCCCCTCTTTTCGTGGAAACTTTTGGCCCTCAGTCAGGGTGGGCCGGGAAATCGCGGATCCGGGCGGGCCTCCGACCATCGAAACGTGCTCGGAATGGCCGGAAACAGAGGCCTGCGCGAGGGACAGCGTCTCAAAGAGGACTATGTATGTCCGCGTGACCATCTTTTCGGGGCAACTTTCGGACCTCTGACAGGGTGCGGCCGGGAAATCGCGGCCTCTGGGTGGGCCCCCGACCGTCGTAACGCACACGGAATGGGCGGAAACAGATTTCTGCGCGGAGGAACAGCGCCTCAAAGGGGACTAGGTGTGTCCGCGTCACCCTCTTTTTGGGAAACTTTTGGGCCTCTGTCAGGGTGGGGCCGGGAAATCGCGACTTCTGGGCGGGCCTCCGACCATCAGAACGCGCTCAGAATGGGTGGAAACAGAGGCCTGCGTGGAGGGACAGAGTCTCAAACAGGACTAGGTGTGTCCACGTGGCCCTCTTGTCGGGGCAACTTTTGCCCCTCTGTCAGTGCGGAGCCAGGAAATCCCGGCCTCCGGGCGGGCCTCAGACCGTGGGAACGCTCTTGGAACGGGAAGAAAAGGAGGCCTGCGCGAAAGACAGCATCTCATAGAGGACAAATACGTGCGCTTCGCCCTGTTTTCTGGCAACTTTTGCCTCTCTTTCAGTGTGGGGCCAGTAAATCTCGGCCTTTGGGCTGGCCTCCGACTGTCGTAACGTGCTCGGTATGCGAAGAAACGGAGGCCTGCGCGGAGGGACAGCGTCTCAAAGAGGACAATGTGTGTCAGTGTGGCCCTCTTTTCTGGGCAACTTTTGCCCCTTTGTCAGAGTGGAGCCGGGAAAACACGGCCTCTGGGCGGGACTCTGACTGTGAGAAAGCGCACAGAACGGGCAGAAACAGAGGCCCGCGTGGAGGGACAGCATTTCCAAGAGGTCCTGGTGCGTGCATCGCCCTGTATTCGGCACAACTTTTGCCCCACTGTCAGGGTGGAGCCGGGAAATCCCGGCCTCTGGGCGGGCCTCCGACCATCGGAACGGGCTCGGAACGGGCGGAAACGGATGCCTCTGCAAGGGACAGCGTCTCAAATAGGACTATGTGTGTCCGCGTGGCCCTCTTTTCGGGGCAACATTTGGACCTCTGTCAGGGTGGGGCCGGGAAATCGCGGCCTCCGGGCACTCCTCCGACCGTCGGACCGTGCTCGGAATGGGCAGAAATGAAGCCGTGCGCGAGGGACAGCTTCTCAAAGGGGACTAGTTGTGTCCGGGTCACCCTGTATTCGGGTCATGTTTCGGACCTCTCTAAGGGTGGGGCCGGGAAATCGCGGCCTCCCGGCGGACCTCCGACCATCGGAACGCGAACGGAATGGGTGGAAACGGAGGCCTGCACGGAGCGACAGCGTCTTAAAAAAGACTAGGTGGACGCGCGTCACCCTGTTTTCGAGGGAATGTTTGCCGCACTGTCAGCGTGGGGCCGGGAAATTGCGGCCTCCAGGCAAGCCTCCGACCGTCAGAACGCACTTGGAACGGGCGGAAACGGAGGCCTGCGCCAAGGACAGCTTCTCAAAGAGGACTCGGTGTGCGCGCTTGGCCCTATGTTCCGGGCATCTTTTGCCTCTCTTTCAGGGTTGGGATGGTAAATCCTGGCCTTCGGGCGGTCCTCCGACTGTCGTAACGCGCTCGGTATGGGCGGAAATGGATTTCTGCGCGGAGGGACAGCATCTCCAGGAGGACTAGTTGGACGCGCGTAACCCTGTATTCGGGGGAACGTTTGCCCCACTGTCAGCATGGGGCTGGGAAATCCCGGCCTTCAGGCAAGCCTCCGACCGTCGGAACTTGCTCAGAATGGGCAGAAACAGAGCCCTGCGCGGAGGGACAGCGTCTCAAAGGGGACTTGGTGTGTCTGCGTCAGCCTCTTTTTGGGGAAACTTTTGGTCCTCTGTCAGTGTGGGGCCGGGAAATCGCGGCCTGCGGTTGGGCCTCCGACCGTCGTAACGCGCTCAGTATGGGTAGAAACGGAAGCCTGCGCGAAGGGACAGCGTCTCAAAGAGGACTCTGTGTGTCCGCGTGGCCCTCTTTTCGGAGCAACTTTCGCCCTTCCGTCAGGTTGGGGCCGGGAAATCACGGCGTCCGGGTGGGCCTCTGACCGTGGAACGCACTCGGAACGGCGGGCACAGATTCCTGAACGGAGGGACAGCGTCTCCAAGAGGACTAGGTGCGTGCATCTCCCTGTTTACCTGCAAACCTTTGCCCCTCTGTCAGCATGGAGCCGGGAAATCCCGGCCTCCGGGTGGGCCTCAGACTGTTGGAATGCACTCGGAATCGGCGGAAATGGAGGCCTGCGCGGAGGGACAGCGTCTCAAAGGGGACTAGGTGTGTCCGGGTAACCCTCTTTTTGGGGAAAGTTTTGGGCCTCTGTCAGCGTAGGGCCGGGAAATCGCTGCCTCCGTGCAAGCCTCCGACCGTCGGAACGCGCTCAGAACGGGCAGAAACGGAGCCCTGCGCGAAGGAACGTTTCTCAAAGAGGACTAGGTGCGCGTGCTTCACCTGTTTTCCGGGCAACTTTTGCCTCTCTGTCAGGGTGGGGCCGGGAAATCCCGGGGTTCGGGCGGGCCTCCGACCGTCGTAACGCGCTCTGTATGGGCAGAAACGGAAACCTGCTCGGAGGGACAGCGTCTCAAAGAGTACTGTATGTGTCCTCGTGGCCCTCTTTTCGGAGCAACTTTTGTTCCTCTGTCAGAGTGGCGCCGGGAAATCGCGGCTTCGAGGAGGGCCTCCGACCGTTGGAACGCGCTCGGAATTGGCGGAAATGGAGGCCTGCGTGGAGGGACAGCATCTCAAAGAGGACTAGGTGTGTCCGCGTCACCCTCTTTTTGGGGAAACTTTTGGGCCTCTGTCAGGATGGGGCTGGGAAATCGCGGCCTCTTGACGGGCCTCTGATCGTCGGAACGCACTCGGAATGGGCAGAAATGGATTTCTGCGTGGAGGGACAGGGTCTCAAAGTGGCTAGGTGTGTCCGCGTCACCCTGTTTTTGGGGAAACTTTTGGGCCTCTGTCAGGGTGGGGCCGGGAAATCGCGGCCTCCGGGCGGGCCTCAGACCGTGGGAACGCTCTCGGAACGAGCTAAAACGGAGTCCTGCGTGGAAGGACAGTGTCTCAAAGAGGACTATGTGTGTCCGCGTGGCCCTCTTTTCGGGGCAACTTTTGGACCTCTGTCAGAGTGGGACCGGGAAATCGCGGCCTCTTGGCGGGCCTCCGACCGTCGGAACGCGCACAAAATGTGCAGGAACGGATTTCTGCGCGCAGGGACCGCATCTCAAAGGGGACTAGGTGTGTCCGTGTCACCTTTTTTTTGGGGAAACTTTTGGGCCTTTGCCAGGGTGGGGCCAGCAAATCGCGGATCCAGGCTGTCCTCCGACCGTCGGAATGTGCTCGGAACGGGGAAAACAGAGGCCTGCGCAGAAGGACAGCGTCTCAAAGTGGACTAGGTGTGTCCACGTCACCCTGTATTCGGGTCAATTTTCGGACCTCTTTCAGGGTGGGGCCGGGAAATCGCGGCCTCCGGGCGGGCCTCTGACCGTCGGAACGCGCACGGAATGGGCGGAAACAGATTTCTGCGCGGAGGGACAGCGTCTCAAAGGAAAATAGGTGTGTCCGCTTGGCCCTATTTTCCGGGCATCTTTTGCCTCTCTTTCAGGGTTGGGATGGTAAATCCTGGCCTTCGGGCGGTCCTCCGACTGTCGTAACGCGCTCGGTATGGGCGGAAATGGATTTCTGCTCGGAGGGACAGCGTCTCCAGGAGGACTAGGTGGACGCGCGTCACCCTGTATTCGGGGGAACGTTTGCCCCACTGTCAGCGTGGGGCTGGGAAATCCCAGCCTTCAGGCAAGCCTCCGACCATCGGAACTTGCTCAGAATGGGCGGAAACGGATTTCTGCGCGGAGGGACAGCGTCTCAAAGAAAACTAGGTGCACGTGCGTCTCCCCCCTTTCGGGGCAACTTTTGCCCCTCTGTCAGGGTGGGGCCAGGAAATCGCGGCTTCCGGGCGGGCCTCCGACCGTCGGAATGCAGTCGGAAAGGCCGGATGTGGAGGCCTGCGCAGAGGGACAGGGTCTCAAAGAGGACTAGGTGTGTCCACGTGGCCCTCTTTTCGGGGCAACTTTTGCCCCTCTGTCAGGTTGGGGCTGGGAAATCGTGGCCTTTGGGCGGGCCTCCGACTGTCAGAACGCTTCTGAATGAGTGGAAATGGAGGCCTTCGCGCATGGACAGCGTCTCAAAGAAAACTAGGTGCTCGTGCGTCTCCCCCCTTTCAGGGCAACTTTTGCCCCTCAGTCAGGGTGGGACCGGGAAATCGTGGCCTCTGGGCGGGCCTCCGACCGTCGGAACGTGAACAGAACACGCGGAAACGGAGGCCTGCGCGGGGGGACAGCGTCTCAAAGAGGACTAGGAGTGCACAATTCTCCCTCTTTTTGGGTTAATTTTGCCTCTCCGTCAGGGTGGGGCCGGGAAATTGCGGCCTCTGGGCGGGCCTCCGACCGTCGGAACGTGCTCTGAACACGCGGAAACGGAGGCCTGCGCGGAGGGACAGCATCTCAAAGAGGACTAGGTGTGTCCGCGTCACTTTCTTTTCGGGGCAACTTTTGGCCCTCTGCCAGGGTATGGCTGGGAAATCGCGGCCACTGGGCGGTCCTCCGACCGTCGGAACGCACTCGGAACGGCGGGCACAGATTCCTGCGCGGAGGGACAGTGTCACAAAGGTGACTAGGTTCGTGCATCTCCCTGTTTTCCGGGCAACTTCTGCCCCTCTTTCAGGGTGGAGCCGGGAAGTCGCGGCCTGCGGGGGGGTGTCCGACTGGCGGAACGCGCTCAGAATGAGTGGAAACGGAGGCCTGCGCAAGGGACTGCGTCTCAAATAGTACTAGGTGTGTCCACGTGGCCCTCTTTTCGGGGCAACTTTTGCCCCTCTGTCAGGTTGGGGCTGGGAAATCGTGGCCTTTGGGCGGGCCTCCGACTGTCGGAACGCTTCTGAATGGGTGGAAATGGAGGCCTTCGTGCATGGACAGCGTCTCAAAGAAAACTAGGTGCTCGTGCGTCTCCCCCCTTTCGGGGCAACTTTTGCCCCTCAGTCAGGGTGGGGCCGGGAAATCGCGGCCTCTGGGTGGGCCTCTGACCGTCGGAACGTGAACAGAACACGCGGATACGGAGGCCTGCGTGGAGGGACAGCGTCTAAAAGTTGACTAGGTTTCTGCGTGGCCCTCTTCTCGGGGCAACTTTTGCCCCTCTCTCAGGGTGGGGCTGGGAAATCGCATCCTCTGAGCGGCCCTCGACTGTCGGAATGCGCTCGGTTAAGGGCTGAAATGGAGGCCTGCGTGTAGGGACAGCGTCTCAAAGAGGACTAGGTGTGTCCGCGTGGCCCTCTTTTCGGGGCATCTTTTGCCCCTCTGTCAGGTTCGGGCCGGGAAATCGCAGCCTCCTGGCCTGCATCCGAACGTGGAACATGCTCGGAACGGGCGGAAATGGAGTCCTGCGCGCAGGGACACCATCTCAAAAAAGACTAGGTGTGTCCGCGTTGCCCTCTTTTCGGGGCAACTTTTGCCCCTTTGTCAGAGGGGGCCGGGAAGTTGCGGCACCAGGGCGGGCCTCTGACTGTCGGAACGCGCTCGGAACGGGCGGAAATGGAGGCCTGCGCTGAGGGGCAGCGTCTCAAAGAGGACTAGGTGTGTCCACGTGGCCCTCTTTTTGGGGCAACTTTTGCCCCTCTCTCAGGTTGAGGCCGGGAAATCGCAGCATTTGGGTGGGCCTCCGAATGTTGGAACATGCTCGGAACACGCGGAAACGGAGGCCTGCGCAGCGGGACAGCGTCTCAAAGAGGACTAGGTGTGTTCGCTTCTCCCTCTTTTCGGGGCAACTTTTTTCCTCTGTCAGGGTGGGGCCGGGAAATCGCAGCCTCCGGGCAGGCCTCCGACCATCGATACGTGGTTAGTACAGGAAGAAACGGAGGCCTGCGCGGAAGGCCAGCGTCTCAAAGAAGACTAGGTGTGTCCGCGTGGCCCTCTTTGTGGGGCAACTTTTGCCCCTCTGTCAGAGTGCGGCCGGGAAATCGCGGCCCCCGTGCGGGGCTCTGACCGTCAGTAAATGCTCTGAATTGGGGGAAACGGAGGCCTGCGTGGAGCGACGGCGTCTCAAAGAGGACTAGGTTGGTCCGCGTCGCCCTGTATTCTGGGCAACTTTTGCCCCTCTGTCACGGTGGGCCCGGGAAATCGTGACCTCCGGTCTGGGCTCTGACCGTCAGAACGTGCTCGGAAGGGGCAGAAACGGAGGCCTGCGTGGAGCGACAGCGTCTCAAAGAGAACTAGGTATGTCCGCGTCGCCCTCTTTTCGGGGCAATTCTTTCCCATCTGTCAGGGTGGGGCTGGGAAATCGCAGCCTCTGAGCGGCCCTCGACTGTCAGAACGCGCTCGGTTACGGGAAGAAACGGAGATCTGCGTGTAGGGACAGCAGCTCTAAGAGGACTAGGTTATCCACGTGGCCCTCTTTTCGGGCCAACTTTTTCCCTCTGTCAGGGTGGGGCTGGGAAATCGCAGCCTCCGGGCTTGCATCCGCACGTGGAACGCGCTCGGAATTGGCGGAAACGTAGTCCTGCACGGAGGGACACCATCCTAAAGAAGACTACGTGTGTCCGTGCGGCCCTCTTTTCGGGGCAACTTTTGCCCCTCTGTCAGGTTGGGGTGGGAAATTGCGGCCTTTGGGCGGGCCCCGTCCGTCGGAACGCGTTCGGAACACGCGGAAATGGAGGCCTGCGCGGCGGAACAGCGTCTCAAAGAGGACTAGGTGTGTTCGCTTCTCCCTCTTTTTGGGGCAACTTTTGCCTCTCTGTCAGGGTGGGGCCAGGAAATCGCAGCCTTCGGGCGGGCCTCCGACTGTCGAAACGAAGTCGGTACAGGCAGAAACGGAGGCCTGCACGGAGGGACAGCGTCTCAAAGAATACTAGGTGTGTCCGCGTGGCGCTCTTTTTGGGGCAACTTTTGCACCTCTGTCAGAGTGGGGCTGGGAAATCGCGGACCCCGGGTGGGCCTCTGACCGACGGAACATGCTCGGAACGGGCGGAAACGGAGGCCTGCGCGGAGGGAAAGTGTCTCAAAGAAAAGTAGGTGGGCGTGCATCACCCCCCTTTTGGGGCAACTTTTGCCCCTCTGTCAGCGTGGGGCCGGGAAATCGCGGCCTCCGGGCGGGCCTCCGTCCGTCGGAACGCTCTTGGAACTGGCGGAAACTTACTCCTGCATGAGGCACAGCGTCTCAAAAAGGACTAGGTTTTCCGCATCGCCCTATATTTGGGGCAACTTTTGCCCCACTATCATGCTTGGGCCCGGAAATCGCGGCGTCCAGGCGTGCATTCGAACGTGGAACACGCATGGAACGGGCCTAAACGGAGTCCTGCGTGGAGGGACAGCAACTCAAAGAGGACAAGGTGTGTCCTTGTGGCCCTCTTTTCGGGGCAACTTTTGCTCCTCTGTCAGAGTGGGGCCGGAAATCGTGGCCTCCGGGTGGGCCTCCGACAGTTGGAACACTCTCGGAACAGGCAGAACGGAGACCTGCATGGAGCGACAGCATCTCAAAGAAAACAAGGTGCGCGCTCGTCGCCCTGTTTTCGGGGCAACTTTTTCCTCTCTGTCACGGTGGGGCCTGGAAATCCTGGCCTTCGGGCTGGCCTCTGACCGTCGTAACGCGCTCGGTGATGGCAGAAACGGAGCCTGCGCGGAAAGACAGCATCTCAAAGCAGACTAGGCGTGTCCGTGTGGCCCTTTTTTCGGAGCTACTTTTGCCTCTCTGTCAGAGTGGGGCCGGGAAATCGCGGCCTCCGGGAGGGACTCCGACCATCGGAACGCACTCAGAACAGGAAGAAACGGAGACCTGCGCGGAGGGACAGCGTCTCAAAAAGGATTAGATGTGTCTGCCTCACCCTCATTTCGGGGCAACTTTTGGCCCTCTGTCAGCGTGGGGCCGGGAAATCTCAGCCTCCGGGCGGGCCTCCGACCGTCAGAACGCACTCAGAACAGGCAGAAGCGGAGGCCTGCGCAAGGGACGTCTCAAAGAGTACTAGTTCTGTCCACGTGGCCCTCTTTTCGGGGCAACTTTTGCCCCTCTGTCAGGGTGGAGCCAGGAAATCACGGCCTCTGGGCAGGCCTCCGACCGTCGGAACGCACTCGGAACGTTTGGAAACGGATTCCTGCGCTGAGGGACAGCGTTTCAAAGGGGACTAGGTGCGTCCGCGTTACCCTCTTTTCAGGGCAACTTTTGCCCCTCTGTCAGGGTGGGACCGGGAAATCGTGGCCTCTGGGCGGACGTCCGACCGTTGGAAGGCGCTCATAACAAGCGGAAACGGAGGCCTGCACGGAGGGACAGCATCTCAAAGAGGACTAGGTGTGTCCGCGTCACCCTATTTTCAGGGCAACTTTTGCCCCACTGTCAGCGTTGGGCCAGGAAATCGCGGCCTCCGGGCAAGCCCCCGTCCGTCGGAACGTGCTTGGAACAGGCAGAAACAAAGGCCTGCGAGGAGGGACAGCGTCTCCAAGGAGGCTAGGTGTGTCCGCGTCGCCCTCTTTTTGGGGAAACTTTTGGCCCTCTGTCAGGGTGGCACCGGGAAATCGCGGCCTCTGGGCGGGCCTCGGACCGTCGGAACGCGCTCGGAACAGGTGGAAACGGAGGCCTGCGCAAGGGACAGATGCTCAAAGAGGACTATGTATGTCTGCGTGACCCTCTTTTTCGGGGCAACTTTTGAACCTCTGTGAGGGTGGGGCCGAAAAAATCGCGGCCTCTGGGCAGGCCTCCGACCATCAGAACGCGCTCGGAATGGGCGGAAAGGGAGGCTTTGGTGGAGGGACAGCGTCCCAAAGAGGACTAGGTGTATGCACGTGGCCCTCTTTTTGGGGCAACTTTTGCCCCTCTGTCAGAGTGGAGCCGGGAAATCGTGGCCCCTGTGCGGGCCCCCGACCGTCAGAATACCCTCCGAATTATCGGAAACGGAGGCCTGCGCGGAGGGACAGCGTCTCAAAGAGGACTAGCTTGGTCCTCGTCACCCTGTATTCGGGGCAACTTTTGCCCCTCTGCCACGGTGGGCACGGGAAATCGCGGCCTCCGGTCTGGCCTCCGACCGTCAGAACACGCTCGGACCGGGCGGAAACGGAGGCCTGCGTGGAGCGACAGCGTCATCAAGAGGACGAAGTGTGCCCGAATCCCCCTGTTTTCGGGACAAAAAGGGAGGCAGAAAGGGAGGCCTGCGCAGAGGGACAGCGTTTCAAAGAAAACTAGGTGCGCGTGCATCAACCCCCTTTTGGGGCAACTTTTGCCCCTCTTTCAGCGTGGGGCTGGGAAATCGCGGCCTTGGGGCGGGCCTCCGTCCATCGGAACGCACTTGGAACGGGCGGAAAATGAGGCCTGCATGATGCACAGCCTCTCAAAGAGAACAAGGGAAATCGCTGCTTCCGGGTGGGCCTCCGACCGCCGGAACGCACTCGGAACGGGCGGAAACGGAGGCCTGCGCGGAGGGACAGCGTCTCAAAGAGGACTATGTGTGTCCGTTTGGCCCTCTTTTCGGGGCAACTTTTGCCCCTCTGTCAGTGTGGAGCCGGGAAATTGTGGCCTCTGAGTGGGACTCTCACCGTCAGAAAGCGCACGGAACAGGACTAGGTCCGTGCATCGCCCTGTTTTCCTGGCAACTGTTGCCCCTCTGTCTGGGTGGAGCTGGGAAATCCCGCCCTCCGGGCGTGCCTCAGACCGTGGGAACGCTCTCAGACCGGGCTAAAACGGAGGCTTGCGTGGAAGGACAGTGTCTGAAAGAGGACTATGTGTGTCCACGTGGACCTCTTTTCGGGGGAACTTTTGGACCTCTGTCAGAGTGGGGCCGGGAAATCACGGCCTCTGGGCGGTCCTCCAACCGTTGGAACGCGCCCGGAACGGCGGGCACAGATTCCTGCGCGGAGGGAAAGAATCTTAAAGGTGACTAGGTATGTCCGCGTTGCCCTCTTTTCGGGGCAAGTCTTGCCCATCGTTCAGGGTGAAGCTGGGAAATCGCGGCCTTTGGGCGGGCCTCCGACCTTCAGAACGGGCGGAAATCGAGGCCTGCGTGGAGCGACAGCGTCTCAAAGAAAACTAGGTGCGCATTTTGCCCCTCTGTAAGGGTGGGGCCTGGAAATCGCGGCTTCAGGGCGGGCCTCCGACCGTTGGAACGCACTCGGAACGGGCAGAAACGGAGGCCTGCGCGAGGGACTGCATCTCCAAGGAACCAGGTGTGTCCGTGTGGTCCTCTTTTCTGGGCAACTTTTGCCCTCTGTCAGTGTGGTGCCGGGAAATACCGGCCTCTGGGCAGGCCTCAGACTGTGGGAACGTGTATGGAACGGGCAGACATGGACGCCTGCATGGAAGGACGGCCTCTGAAATAGGACTAAGTGTGTCCGCATGGCCCTCTTTTGTGGTCAACTTTTTGGCCTCTGTCAGGGTGGGGACGGGAAATCGCGGCCTCCGGGCGAGCCTCCGACCGGCGGAACGCGCTCGGAAAGGGCGGAAACATATTTCTGCGCGGAGGGACAGCGTCTCAAAGGGGACTAGGTGTGTTCGTGTCACCCTATTTTTGGGTAATTTTGGGCCTCTGTCAGGGTGAAACCGGGAACTAGCGGCCTCTGGGCAGGCCTCAGACCGTGGGAACGTGCTTGGAACGGGCTAAAACGGAGGCCTGCGTGGAAGGACAGCGTCTCAAAGAGGACTAGGTGTGTCCGCGTGGCCCTCTTTTCGGGGCTACTTTTGCACCTGTGTCAGGGAGTGGCCGGGAATTCGCGGCCTCCGGCAGGGCCTCCGACCATTGGAACGCGCTCGGAATGGGTCAAAACGGAGACCTGCGCAGAGGGACAGCGCCTGCAAGAGGACTAGGTGGACACGTGTCACCCTGTTTTCGGGGCAACTTATGGCCCACTGTCAGCGTGGGGCCGGATAATCGCAGCCTCTGGGCAAGCCTCCGATCGTTGGAATGTGCTCGGTTGGGCAGAAACAGAGGCCTGCGCGGAGGAACAGCGTCTCAAAGGGGACTAGGTGTGTCCGTGTCGCCCTCTTTTTGGAGAAACATTTGGGCCTCTGTCAGGGTGGGGCCGGGAAATCGCGGATCCGGGCAGACCTCCGACCGTCGGAACGTGCTCTGAACGGGCGGAAACGGAGCCCTGCGCGAGGGACAGATGCTCAAAGCGGATTAGGTGTATCCGCATGGCTCTCTTTCGGGGCAACTATTGCCCCTCTGTCAGGGTGGAGCCGGGAAATCGCGGCCTCTGGGCGGTCCTCCGACCGTCGGAACGCACTCGGAACGGCGGACACAGATTCCTACGCGGAGGGACAGCGTCTCAAAGGTGACTAGGTGCATGCATCTCCTTGTTTTCCGGGCAACTTTTGCCGCTCTGTCAGTGTGGAGCCGGGAAGTCGCGGCCTCCGGGCGGGACTCTGACTTTCGGAATGCGCTCCGAATTGGCGGAAACGGAGGCCTGCGCGAGGCACTGCATCTCCAAGGTGTGGCCCTCTTTTCGGGGCAACTTTTGCCCCTCTGTCAGGGTGGAGCCGGGAAATCCCGGCCTCCGGGCGGGCCTCAGACCATGCGAACGCGTTCGGAATGGGCAGAAATGGAGGCCTGTGTGGAAGGACAGCGTCTCAAAGAGGACAAGGTGTGTCTGCGTGGCCCTCTTCTCGGGGAAACATTTGGGCCTCTGTCACAGTGGGGCGGGAAATCCTGGCCTCCGGGCAGGCCTCCGCCCGTCGTAACGTGCTCGGTATTGGTAGAAACGGAAGCCTGCACGGAATGACAGCGTCTCAAAGAGGACTATATGAGTCTGCGTTGCCCTTTTTTTGGAGCAACTTTTGCGCGCACATCCCACTCTTTTCGGGGCAACTTTTGGACCTCTGTCACGGTGGGGCCGGGAAATCGCGGCCTCCGGGCTGGCCTCCGACCGTCGGAAACTGCTCGGAACGGGCAGAAACAGAGGCCTGCGTGGAGGGACAGCGTCTCAAAGGGGACTAGGTGTGTCCGGGTCACCCTCTTTTTGGGGAAACTTTTGGACCTCTGTCAGGGTGAGGCTGGGAAATCGCAGCCTCTAGGTGGGGCCCCGACCGTCGGTACGTGCACGGAATGGGCCGAAACAGATTTCTGTGCGGAGGGACAGCGTCTCAAAGGGGACTAGGTGTGTCCGCGTCACCCTCTTTTTGGGAAACTTTTGGGCCTCTGACAGGGTGGGGCCGGGAAATCGCGACATCTGGGCAGGCCTCCGACCATCGGAACGCGCTCGGAATGGGTGGAAACAGAGGCCTGCGCGGAGGGACAGCGTCTCAAAGAGGACTAGTTGTGTCCACGTGGCCCTCT
>NW_025335687.1:47811-52915 GCF_004798865.1 Varanus komodoensis
TTTGCCCCTCTGTCAGTGTGGAGCCGGGAAATCCCGGCCTCCGGGCGAGCCTCAGACCATGGGAACGCTCTCGGAAAGGGGAGAAAAGGAGGCCTGCATGAAAGACAGCGTCTCATAGAGGACAAATACGTGCGCTTCGCCCTGTTTTCTGGCAACTTTTGCCTCTCTTTCAGTGTGGGGCCAGGAAATCCCGGCCTTTGGGCGGGCCTCCAACTGTCGTAACGTGCCCGGTATGCGAAGAAATGGAGGCCTGCGTGGAGGGACAGCATCTCAAAGAGGACAATGTGTGTCAGTGTGGCCCTCATTTCTGGGCAACTTTTGCCCCTCTGTCAAAGTGGAGCCGGGAAATCGCGGCCTCTGGGCGGGAGTCTGACCGTCAGAAATCGCACAGAACGGGCAGAAACGGAGGCCCGCGCGGAGGGACAGCATCTCCAAGAGGAACAGGTGCGTACATCGTACTGTATTCGGGGCAACTTTTGCCCCTCTGTCAGGGTGGAGCCGGGAAATTCCGGCCTCCGGGCGGGCCTCCGACCATCGGAACGTGCTCGGAACGGGCGGAAACGGATGCCTGTGCGAGGGGCAGCGTCTCAAATAGGACTATGTGTGTCCGCGTGGCCCTCTTTTCGGGGCAACATTTGGACCTCTGTCAGGGTGGGGCCGGGAAATCGCGGCCTCCGGGCGGGCCTCCGACCGTCGGACCGTGCTCGGAATGGGCAGAAACAGAGGCGTGCGCGAGGGACAGCATCTCAAAGGGGCCTAGTTGTGTCCGGGTCACCCTGTATTCGGGTCAATTTTCGGACCTCTGTCAGGGTAGGGCCGGGAAATTGTGGCCTCCGGGCGAGCCTCCGACCGTCGGAACGAGCATGGAATGGGTGGAAACGGAGGCCTGCACGGAGAGATAGCGTCTTAAAAAGGACTAGGTGGACGCGCATCACCCTGTTTTCGAGGGATCGGTTGCCGCACTGTCAGCATGGGGCAGGGAAATCGCGGCCTCCGGGCAAGCCTCTGACCATCGGAACGTGCTCGGAACGGGGAAAACAGAGGCCTGCGCGGAGGGACAGCGTCTCAAAGGGGACTAGGTGGATGCGGGTCCCCCTGTTTTCGGGCAAAGTTCGCCCCACTGACAGCATGGGGCCGGGAAATCACTGCCTCCATCCAAGCCTCCGACCGTCGGAACGCTCTCAGAACTGGCGGAAACGGAGTCCTGCGCGAGGGACAGGGTCTCAAAGAGGGCTATATATGTCCGCGTGACCCTATTTTCGGGGCAACTTTTCGACTTCTGTCAGGGTGGGGCCGGGAAATCGTGGCCCCTGGGCGGTCCTCCGACCGTCGGAAAGCGAACGGAACACACGGAAATGTAGGCTTGCGCGGCGGGAGAGCGTCTGAAAGAAAACTAGGTGAGCGTGCGTCTCCCCCCTTTTGGGGCTACTTTTGCCCCTCTGTCAGGGTGGGGCCGGGAAATCGCGGCTTCCGGGCGGGCCTCCAACCGTCGGAACGCGCTCGGATTGGGCAGAAACGGAGGCCTGCTTGGAGGGACAGCGTCTCAAAGATGACTAGGTGTATCCGCTTCTCCCTCTTTTCAGTGCAACTTTTCCCTCTCTTTCAGGGAGGGGCCGGGAAATCGCAGCCTTCGGGCGGGCCTCCGACCGTAGAAACGCGGTCGGTACAGGCGGAAACGGAGTCCTACCCAGAGGAACATGATCTCAAAGAAGACTAGTTGTGTCCCTTTGTCCCTCTTTTCGGGGCAACTTTTGCCCCTCTGTAAGATTGTTGCCGGGAAATTGCGGCCCCAGGGCAGGCCTCCGACTGTCGGAACGCGCTCAGAATTGGTGGAAAAGGAGGCCTGTGCGGAGGGACAGCGTCTCAAAGAGGACTAGGTGTGTCAACGTGGCCCTCTTTTCGGGGCAACTTTTGCCCCTCTGTCCGTTTGAGGACGGGAAATCGCGGCCTTTGGGTGGGCCTCCGACCGTCGGAACGCGCTCGGAACATGCGGAAACGGAGGCCTGTGTGGCGGGACAGCGTCTCAAAGAGGACTAGGAGTGTACGCTTCTCCCTCTTTTTGGGTTAACTTTTGCCTCTCTGTCAGGGTGGGGCCGGGAAATCGCAGCCTTCGGGCAGGCCTCCGACCGTCTAAAAGCGGTCAGTACAGGCAGAAAGGGAGGCCTGCGTGGAGGGACAGCGTCTCAAAGAAAACTAGGTGCGCGTGGGTCTCGCCCCATTCGGGGCAAGTTTTTCCCCTCTGTCAGGGTTTGGCCAGGAAATCGCTGCCTCCAGGCGGGCTTCCGACCGTCGGAACGTGCTTGGAACGGGCAGAAATGTAGGCCTGCGTGGAGGGAGAGCGTCTCCAACAGGGCTAGGTGCACGTGTCCCCGTGTTTTCGTGCCAACATTTGCCCCCCTGTCAGCGTGGGGCCCGGAAATCTCGGCCTCCGGGCGGGCCTCCGACCGTCGGAATGCTCTCACAACGGGTGGAAACGGGGGCCTGCGTGAGGGACAGCGTCTGAAAGAGGACTTGGTGCGCCCGCGTCGCCCTGTTTTCGGGGCAACTTTTGCCCATCTGCAAGGGTCGGGCCGGGAAGTCGTGGCCTCCGGGCGGGACTCCGTCCGTCAGAACGCGCTCGGAACGGGCATAAATCGGGGCCTGCGTGGAGGGAGAGCGTCTACAAGAGGGCTAGGTGCGCGTGTCCCCCTGTTTTCGGGCCAACATATGCCCCCCTGTCAGCGTGGGGCCGGGAAATCTTGGCCTCCGTGCGGGCCTGCGACTCTCGGAACGCGCTCGGAACTGGCGGAAGCGGAGGCCTGCGCGAGGGATGGATGCTCAAATAGGATTAGGTGTGTCCGCGTGGCTCCCTTTTCGGGGCAACTCTTGCCCCTCTGTCAGGGTGGAGCCGGGAAATCGCGGCCTCTGGGCGGTCCTCTGACCGTCGGAACGCACTAGGAACGGCGGGCACAGATTCCTGCGCGGAGGACAACATCTCAAAGGTGACTAGGTGCGTGCATCTCCCTGTTTTCCGGGCAACTTTTGCCCCTCTGTCAGTGTGGAGCCGGGAAGTCGCGGCCTCCGGGCGGGTGTCCAACTGGAGGAACGTGCGCAGAATGGGCAGAAACGGATTTCTGGGCGGAGGGACAGCGTCTCAAAGGTTACTAGGTGTGTCCGCGTCACCCTATCTTTGGGAAACTTTTGGGCCTCTCTCAGGGTGGGGCCGGGAAATCGCGGCGTCTGTTTGGGCCTCCGACCATCGAAACGTGCTCGGAACGGGCAGAAACGGAGGCCTGCGCGAGGGAAAGCGTCTCAAAGAGGACTATGTATGTCCGCCTCACCCTCTTTTTGGGTAAACTTTTTGGCCTCTTTCAGGGATGGGCCGGGAAATCGCGGCCTCCAGGCAGGCCTCCGACCGTTGGAACGTGCTCGGAATGGGCAGAAACGGAGGCGTGCGCGAGGGACAGCGTCTCAAGGGGACTAGCTGTGTCCCGGTCACCCTGTATTCGGGTCAATTTTCGGACCTCTGTCAGGGTGGGGCCAGGAAATCGCGGCTTCCGGGCGGTCCTCCAACCGTCGGAATGCGCTCGGAAAGGGCAGAAACGGAGGCCTGCTTGGAGGGGCAGCGTCTCAAACATGACTAGGTGTATCCGCTTCTCCCTCTTTCCAGTGCAACTTTTGCCTCTCTTTCAGTTTGAGGACGGGAAATCGCGGCCTTTGGGCGGGCCTCCGACCGTCAGAACGCGCTCGGAACATGCAGAAACGGAGGCCTGCACGGCGGGACAGCGTCTCAAAGAGGACTAGGTGTGTACGCTTCTCCCTCTTTTTGGGTTAACTTTTGCCTCTCTGTCAGGGTGGGGCCGGGAAATCGCAGCCTTCGGGCAGGCCTCCGACCGTCTAAAAGTGGTCGGTACAGGCAGAAAGGGAGGCCTGCGTGGAGGGACAGCGTCTCAAAGAAAACTAGGTGCGCGTGGGTCTCGCCCCATTCGGGGCAAGTTTTTCCCCTCTGTCAGGGTTTGGCCGGGAAATCGCTGCCTCCGGGCGGGCCTCCGACCGTCGGAACGTGCTCGGAATGGGCAGAAATGTAGGCCTGCGTGGAGGGAGAGCGTCTCCAACAGGGCTAGGTGTGCGTGTCTCCGTGTTTTCGTGCCAACATTTGCCCCCCTGTCAGAGTGGGGCCCGAAAATCTCGGCCTCCGGGCGGGCCTCTGACCGTCGGAACGCCCTCACAACGGGTGGAAACGGGGGCCTGCGTGAGGGACAGCGTCTGAAAGAGGACTTGGTGCGCCCGCGTCGCCCTGTTTTCGGGGCAACTTTTGCCCATCTGCCAGGGTCGGCCGGGAAGTCGCGGCCTCCGGGCGGGACTCCGTCCGTCAGAACGTGCTCGGAAAGGGCATAAATCGGGGCCTGCGTGGAGGGAGAGCGTCTACAAGAGGGCTAGGTGTGCGTGTCCCCCTGTTTTCGGGCCAACATATACCCCCCTGTCAGCGTGGGGCCGGGAAATCTCGGCCTCCGTGCGGGCCTGCGACTGTCGGAACGCGCTCAGAACTGGCGGAAGCGGAGGCCTGCGCGAGGGACAGATGCTCAAATAGGATTAGGTGTGTCCGCGTGGCTCCCTTTTCGGGGCAACTCTTGCCCCTCTGTCAGGGTGGAGCCGGGAAATCGCGGCCTCTGGGCGGGTGTCCAACTGGAGGAACGCGCTCGGAATGGGCGGAAATGGATTGCTGCGCGGAGGAACAGCGTCTCAAAGGGTACTAGGTGTGTCCGCGTCACCCTATCTTTGGGAAACTTTTGGGCCTCTGTCAGGGTGGGGCTGGGAACTCGTGGCCTCTGGGCGGGCCCCCGACCGTTGGAACGCGCACGGAATGGGCGGGAACGGATTTCTGGGCGGAGGGACAGCGTCTCAAAGGGGACTAGGTGTGTCTGCCTCTCCCTCTTTTCGGGGCAACTTTTGGCCCTCTGTCAGCGTGGGGCCGGGAAATCTCGGCCTCCGGGTGGGCCTCCGACCATCGGAACGCACTCGGAACGGGCGGAAGCGGAGGCCTGCGCGAGGGACAATGTCTAAAAGAGGACCAGGTTTGTCCACGTGGCCCTCTTTTCGGGGCAACTTTTGGACCTCTGTCAGG